>NC_053024.1:352314647-352614647 GCF_003073215.2 Triticum urartu | reverse complement strand
GATATTGCAGCTGCCATTGCTAAGTGGGGTAGAATCATAAGCTGGGAGAGGGAAGATGCTCTAAGTGGCAAGATTTTAGTTAAGGTCAGAGTGACTGACCTCATAGATATACCAAAAAGCATCAGATGGTCTGAAGGAGAGTGTTTTGAGGAGGAATCCTGGACTAGTTCAGTTGAGGTTCTATTAGAAGAAATGATGGGAGGGGGTCCTGTGGATGAGGATCCCATTCAACCACCTGGAGTGGACCCACACCCAATTCCACAGCATGCAAATGATTTTCCAGGTTTTCAGCCAGTTCCACTTAACAATGAGCCAACTCAGAATGTAGATTGGGATGATTGGGAATAGCAGGAAGAGCAAGGTCATTGGGAATTTCCTCAGGCCAATATACCACAACCACAACCACTTCAACAACAAGTAGAACTGCCTATTTTGCAACAGGATGGTGCTCCTAATAGCAGCATCACCACTACTGTATCTCTGTCTGATGGAATCTGGTCTAACACTCACACTGCCAGTGAAGAGGTCAATCAAGGTCCACCAATTAATCCTATGGGCATGGGCTTACAAAACATTTTACTGGCTTACCAAGCAGAAGGGGAAGATGATGATATTCAGCAAGACAATGATAACTAGGTTCATATTCAGCAATAGGGAGTTGTGGGTGTTCCTTTGGTGGTTCAAGAGGATCTGCAACATGTACACCCTGTTCAAGGGCCAGCAATAGTTGAGGTTGCCGGTGAAGAAAATGTTGTAAGTGAGGATAATCTTGTTCCCGATATGCCACAAGTTCAGAGTGTTAGAGCTGCTTTTCCAGCAGCAGTTCAGGTTGCTATTCAAGAAAATGTTGTAGTACCCGCTATACCACAAGTACACACTGTTACAGCTGCTTCTCATGACAATGATATTGCTGTGTTCAAGGAAAATGAGGCAGTTCGAAATGTGCCAGGGTAGACCCAGGGCCTAGACCATAGAGCTGCAATGAAAGGCAAAGCTGATGTCCCTATTCCTCATGTTGGCACTTCCACTGGTGGGCACAATAAAGGTATGGAGAGCTTTTCATTAACCAACTCTCCTATATTAATAGATATTCAAAAACTAGTTGAAAATCATGCATTGGATATTATTGATGGTGCCCACTTGATTTCAGAAGAAGGTTTGGACCTATGGATTCAGCACTTTGCTCCAGCAACATAGGGATAAGTGAACACTTTCAAAATTGACATACCTGTAAATTGGTTTAACTTCATAATTCACCTTCTTCTGACTCCTGGTAAATTTGGTTGGGTAATGCATCTGCTAAAATCTGATCTATGGAAAATACTTACTGCAAACTATGATCCTGAAGAGACTATTTTGTTCCATATCCCTGATGGATGTGCCACTTCACAGGCTCTAAGTTGTAAGGAAATAATGTTGGGCCTGGGCAAGGAAAATGAGGGAATTAGCCCTGCTACTCATTCCTCAAGTGGAGCTGGAAGCCCACTTAAGCAAGTGTCTCCTAATAAAGTCATCCAATTGCCTCTAGGTGAAGCTGTCTCAAAGAAAAGAAGAGACAAGGAACCTCTTGTCGAAACTGAGGTAAGGAGGAGTGATAGAATTTAAGAAAGACAACAATGGTTATAGAAGGAAATCCTGTGATGCTACCTCTTGCTTACCTTGTAATGCTATACCTCCAATTGTGCATAATAAAGTGGTCAAAAACCTGACTAAATCTTTCTGCAAGGTATCTAAGGATGAGCTACAAGACAATCTTTCCAAGAGGCCCAAGAAGAGAGGTCAGGAGGATGTGGCCAAGGTCTCCAAGGCCATTGGGGCTACAAAAACCACCTAATGTGTACCATGAACTGCTGTCACCTTAGTACCAGTCCCAGAGTTGTTTGGAGGAAGTCTAGTTTGGTGGTTGAATGACTGATATGCAATGTGTGAGGGAGTCCTAGATTAGGGGATAGTCGGACAGCCAGACTGTATACTTTAGCCGGACTGTTGGACTATGAAGATACAAGATCGAAGACTTCGTCCCGTGTCCGGGTGGGACTCTCCTTTGCGTGGAAGGCAAGGTTGGTAATTCGGATATGTAGATCTCCTTCTCTGTAACCGACTCTATGTAACCCTAGCCCCTCCGGTGTCTATATAAACCGGAGGGTTTAGCCCGTAGGACAACAACAATCATAATCATAGGCTAGCTTCTATGGTTTAGCCTCTACGATCTCGTGGTAGATCAACTCTTGTAATACTCATGTCATCAAGATCAATCAAGCAGGAAGTAGGGTATTACCTCCATCGAGAGGGCCCGAACCTGGGTAAACATTGTGTCCCCGCCTCATGTTACCATCAGCCTTAGGCGCACAGTTCGGGACCCCCTACCCGAGATCCGCCGGTTTTGACACTGACATTGGTGCTTTCATTTAGAGTTCCACTGTGCCGTCACGATAAAGGCTTGATGTCTCCTTCGATCATCGGCAACGATCTGATCTAGGGTGAGGTTTTCCTTCCCGGACAGATCTTCGTATTCAGTGGCTTCGTACGGCGGGCCAACTCGCTTGGCCATCTAGAGCAGATCGATAGCTACGCCCCTGGCCATCAGGTCAGATTTGGAAGCTCGAACTACACTGCCGATATGCACGGAGATTTGATCTTCGACGGATTCGAGCTCATGTCAGGCGCGCCGCACAGTCACGACGAGCATGACTTAGCTCTGCCATTGGACGGTTTTCAGGAGATCGCACTTGCGGTTACTCCGGCCCTCAATCCAGAGCAGATGGTGCCATTCGAGGACGGGTGGACGGAGCCCGCCACGAAGGTCGCACAATCAGCGGCAATAGAGCCGAATACTGACTTCACTTCCTATGAGACCTGTGTTACCGGACCCTCGGATTCATCCCCGGCCACAGGCTCTGAACCACGTACGTCCGTGCCTATCCAATCGGATTGGGCACCGATCATGGAGTTTACCTCCATGGATATTTTTCAGCACTCGCCCTTGGGCGATGCGCTAGATTCATTGAGGTCTCCCTCTCTATCAGGAGACCTCCGCCGAACTATGTCCGGCTCGAGTGGGAAGCGGACGACGAAGGAATTCGTTCCCCACCCACCACCCACATAATAGCCACTATCGACGACTTAACCGACGTGCTTGATTTTGACTCCGAAGACATCGAGGGTATGGACGACGATGCGGGAGAGAAACAGGAACCACCGCCCACAGGACGCTGGACAACCACTTCATCACACGATATATACATGGTGGATACACCCAAAGAAAACAATGAAGAGGAATGGGAGGATGCAGCGAAGGATAGTCCCCTCGAGAAGCAACCAAAGCGACGACGTAGGCGCCGCTCCAAATCCCGCCTCAGCAAAAACAGCAATAACAGCACAAGAAAGAATAATACCCCGGTCGACTCCAAAGGAAACGATGACCACATGGACCCAGCGATGGAGCAGGATGAGCCAGTGGATGGCGAACATAGTACAGAGCCACTGTCCGATCACGGCGACGCCGAGGGTAAAGCTCATCAACCTGTCTCTGGAGAGGAGAACCGTCTGAACGATGATGCACACATCATCCCGGAAAGGCACTTGGAACAAGAGAACCTCCATAGAAGGCTTATCGCCACCGCGAGGAGCCTGAAGACGCAGAAGCAAAGGCTTAAGGCCGCACAGAATACGCTCAACAGCAGATGGAACAAAGTGCTTGACACTGAAGAGAAGTACGGTGGCAGTTGCCACACAAAGAGCTATCCAAAGCGCAAGCTGCTGCCTGAATTCCACGACGAGGCTTTAGAGCCCATTCTGCCCAAAAATAAAATAGCTGACCAGCTGGATCGAACACCCCGTGGCCGCGACAGGGCGGCTAACAACGTCGCACACAAGTCAGCACAGGATTTACGTGAAGACCTGCACAAAAAAGCCGGTATGGATAGGTCCATCTACGGATCTAGGAAGCGCGCCCCGGCACAAAATCATGGCCGCCCAAATGACTATACTGACTGAATAACTGCTCAGAATCAAAACCACACACTACAACCGTCCGGAGAATGCCATGACACATCCAAATATAGGGGTGCCGCGCACCCCCTATGCTTCACCGATGAGGTGCCGGACCATGAATTTCCAGAGGGATTCAAACCCATGAACATAGAGGCATACGACGGAACGACATACCCTGGGGTCTGGATTGAGGACTTTATCCTTCACATCCACATGGCTCACAGAGATGATCCCCACGCCATCAAATTCCTTCCCATCAAGTTGAAAGGACCAGCTCGGCACTGGCTGAAAAGCCTCCCCGAAAACTCAATTGGAAGCAGGGAAGAGCTTGAGGATGCTTTTAGGGCCAATTTTCAAGCGACCAATGTCTGACCTCTGGACCAGATGATTTAAGTCACATAATTCAATAGCCCGGAGAGTCAGCCCGAAAGCTTTGGAATAGATTTCTCATGAAGAAGAATCAAATCGTCGACTGCCCGGATGCTGAAGCCCTAGCGGCTTTCAAGCACAATGTCCGGGACGAATGGATCGCCAGGCTAGCTTCTAGGGTTTAGCCTCTACGATCTCGTGGTAGATCAACTCTTGTAATAATCATATCATCATGATCAATCAAGCAGGAAGTAGGGTATTACCTCCATCGAGAGGTCCCGAACCTGGGTAAACATTGTGTCCCCCGCCTCCTGTTACCATCAGCCTTAGATGCACAGTCGGGACCCCCTACCCGAGAACCGCCGGTTTTGACATCGACAATGTGCTTGATTTATTCAGAACATGTTTCGTGTCTGCCTTTGAGACTTGGTGGCCTCTTTTGCCTACTACTCTATTAATCAGTGAGTTAGAACCATGGATGTGTGACTTCTATGAAGATACTGAAGTTAATTTGCTCTCTTTGAGAACTGCATTATCAAATCTAATCTCTTTCATGTTGGATCTGCATATTTGTGCTTGTTGCTGCCTGTTTGATATCTCAGACTGTATTAGATCACAGTACTATAATTTTCAGAATTTTCATAAGCTAGGTAACATACTAGGAGATGGGGCCTGTTCACCATGAATAGAAACAAATCTTGGAATATTTTGAACTGGAATGTTCGGGGTTTGAATTCCTCTGACAAATGGTTGGCTATTAGGCAAAAAGTTGAGGAGAGTGCTGCTGGTATTTTATGCCTACAAGAAACAAAGAGAGAGAACTTTGATCTTGCCTACATACACAACTTCTATCCTAAGAGATTCAACAAATTTGAATACTTGCCTTCTATTGGGGCATCTGGAGGTATTTTGACTGCTTGGAATGGGGCTCTATTTACTAGAGAATTGCTCTTCCAAAATAAATTCTCCCTAACTATGCAATTCACTTGTACAACTACTCTTAAAACCTGGATTCTCACAAATATGTATGGGCCTTGCAACACTGAAGAGAAATTGGAATTCATTGATTGGTTTACAAATATTCAAATGCCTGATGATGTTGATTGGATTGTCATGGGAGATTTTAATTTCATTAGGTCACCTAAGGACAGAAACAGACCTGGTGGTGATGTTAATCAGATGTTACTATTCAATGAAGCTATCAGTAACCTGGGGTTAATTGAATTACCTCTTAAAGGGAGACAGTTCAGGTGGAGCAACATACAAGATAATCCTTTACTTGTAAAATTATACTGGTTCTTCACTTCTGCAGCCTGGATGACTAGTTACCCAAACACCACTGCTCTACCTCTTGCAAAACCCATTTCAGATCATCTGCCTTGTGTAATTAAAATTGGCACGATCATACCCAAGTCTAAGGTTTTCATATTTGAGAATTATTGGTTGAAACATAGCTGTTTCAAAGACATAGTGCAAGCTTCCTGGAATATACATGTTGGTCATTCTGACCCAGCCAAGAAGATTAATGCTAAATTCAAAAACTTGAGAAGAGAACTCAAACTTTGGGTCAAAAGTCTATCCTGTCTTAAAAAGCAGATTGAGGAATTGAATGAATGCATTTTCCTATGGGACTTCTTGGAGGAATTCAGAGACCTTACCTTGTTTGAGAGTAATTGCAGAGTACTTCTGACATATTTGGAAGCAGAGAGGAAAAATCAAGGGGGTTAAATTTGGTGATGAAAGTACAAAATTATTTCATACAAAGGCATCAATTAATCACAGACATAACAAAATTGCCATGCTCATGAATGAGGACCAAGTGGAAGTTACTAATCATGAATGAAAGGCTGCAGTTCTTTGGGATGCTTTCAAAAAGATACTTGGATACTCCAATGGCCATACCATGCACTTCAACTTACAAGATCTGTATGAAAACAGAGTAAACACACAACTTTCATGCTGGTACTGTGAATCTGGAGAACTTACCCACAGACAAATCTCCAGGGCCTGATGGATATAATGAGTTTCTCAAAGCTTGTTGGGATATTATCAAATTGGATGTTACTGAACTAATTCTAGCCTTTCATGCTGGTACTGTGAATCTGGAGAGCATAAATACTTCTTATATCACACTCATTCCAAAAAAGGAAGTTCCAGTGTCTCCTAATGACTTCAGGCCAATATCTTTGATTAATGGTGTGCTCAAAATCATTACAAAACTACTGGCAAACAGACTACGAAAAGTGATTCTCAAGCCGGTCCACATTAACCAGTATGGATTTCTCAAGAACAGAGTGATACAAGATTGCGTTGGGTGGGCCTATGAGTATGTCCATCAATGTCATAAATCAAAAGAGGAAATGTTAGTAATCAAGCTGGATTTTGAAAAGGCTTTTGACACTATTGAGCATCAAGCTATTATTGACATATTGAGAGCTAAGGGTTTTGGAGAAAAGTGGATAACTTGGATGCACATGCTTTTCACTTCTGCCTCATCTTCTATGATGTTAAATGGTGTACCAGGGAAGAAATTCTATTGTAGAAGGGGGGTCAGACAAGGGGACCCTCTTTCACCTTCTCCTGGCAGCTGACTTACTTCAATCATTTCTGAATAAAGCCATGAGAAGGGATTTAATCACACCACGACTTGAAGTGAACTCATGCCCTGATTTTCCTATAGTTCAATATGCAGACGATACTCTTGTTATTATGCAAGAAAATGCTAGGCAGCTAGTGTGCCTCAAAGCCCTCCTAAACACATTTGCATCTTCTACTGGCCTAAAGGTAAACTATGGGAAATCAATCATGGTGCCAATAAACATTGCAGAAGACATGGTTGACATCTTCACAAACACTTTGCAATGTGCCAGGGGACACTTTCCTTTTACTTATCTGGGAGTACCATTGGGGATCTATAAACCTATTGTGGAGCAGTGTTTGCCTATAGTAAATAGAATTGCTAAGAGGATTGCTGGCATTTCTACTTTCATGACTCAGGCAGGGAAGGTGTTGCTGGTTAAATCTGTGCTGGCATCTTTAGCAGTCTACTTTATGTGTTGTCTGGACATTCCTATCACTATAAAGCACCAGATCATTAAATACTTAAGGCACTGCCTCTAGAGGAGTCCTGACATGGAGGATAGAAGACCACACTAGTGGCATGGCACACAGTTTGCAGACCAAAACGCCAGGGTGGCTTGGGAATTCTGGATATCTTCACACACAATAAAACTCTGCTCATGAAGAATCTCCACAAATTTTGCAACAGACATGATATTCCTTGGGTGAATTTAATTTGGGAAACTTACTATAGCAATGGGCAACTTCTAGGGGATCAAAAATTGGGGTCCTTCTGTTGGAAATCAAATCTGGCACTCATTGACCAGTTTAAAGCTATGGCAAGGTGCAATGTGGGTGATGGTGAAAGTGCTTTGTTCTGGGATGATATGTGGCATCAATTTGTACTCAAGCACAAATTTGATCACCTTTATTCCTTTGTTAGAGATCCTCTCACAAGTGTGCAACAAGTGTTCAACACCGAATATCTTCAAGACCTTTTCCATTTGCCTCTCACTACACAGGCATATGAGGAGTTCCTAATAATGGAGGACATGTGCATTTCTTTAAGGCAATCTGAGTACTTAGATGCACTGGATACCTGGAGTTACATCTGGGGAAATGAATTTTATTCATCAATGAAAGACTATAAGATGTTGATTTGGCACAAACAAACTCCACCTCACTTCTCATGGATTTGGAAAAGCTCTTGCCAACCCAAGCATAAAGTCTTTCCCTGGATGTTACTGCATGACAGAGTAAACACAAGGAATCTTTTAAGAAAGAAAACTTTGAATTAGAAGCTTACAATTGTGCAGTAAGGGATTGTCAGCAGGAAGAAACATTGCACCATACCTTTTGGGGGTGTCCTTTTGCCATCAGATGTTGGGATTTTATCTGCCCCTCGAGAACACCAAATTTGTCTGTTATGGAGGCATACCAAGACCTCAAAGATATGCTCAACTATCCTTTCTTTATGGAGATCATCATATTGGGATCATGGGCCATCTGGATATCTAGAAACAACAAATTTTTTGAGAATATCACACCATCTTTTCAAGGATGGATTTTTTTCCACATAAGGGCTCAAGCTTTTCAAATACAGGATCAAGAAGAAATATGAAGTGCAATTCTCTGCGTGGTTGGATACCTTGTTGTAATTTTTATAGATTTCCTTTTTCTGTCTTTAGGTAGCTTTTGCTTTTACTTTTTTTAGTTTCATTTCGTGTCTTCTTCTTCTTTCTTTTCTTTGGGCTTTTCTCAAGCCTTCAGACTACTTCTTTGCCTTATTTTTTAAATAAAAGTTGCAGTGGGGTATTTCCCTACTGTTTATAGTCAAAAAAAGATCTTAGCAAAGCTAGGACGTGGATCGGTAGGGGGAGATCTTCGTGCGCACCCCAGTGTTCGAACCTTGAGGGTTTTGCGGGAACCCGAGATCTGACATTTGGCGCGCGCGGTAGGGGTGCGCCGGAGCCTCTCTCCTGTCAGTCGATTCGCCGATGCTCCAAGGTTTCGAGGTCCGGCGATTCAAGGACCAACGCCGACCGCTGGGCAGCCTGGCTAGCCCGGGCGGTGTCGCCTACCTAGGAAGACCTCAATGTAAAACCCATGATGCGGCTATATCTCCCACGTGTCGGGGCACGACTTAGAGGCATAGCCGCATGGTAGGTTTGTCACAAGAGGGGTAATCTTCACACAATCCCATGTACTGAATAAGAAGGGGATAAAGAGTTGGCTTACAATCGCCACTTCACACAAATACAAGTTATACATACATCATCCAGAATACAATCAAGGTCCGACAACAGAACCAAAGTAAAAGAAGACAACCCCAAATGCTAGATCCCTGATCGTCCCAACTGGACGCCACTACTGATCAACAAGAAATGAAACAAAACACCGATCAAGATCTTCATCGAGCTCCCACTTGATTTGGGTTGCGTCATCTGCACTGGTATCGTCGGCACCTGCAACTCTTTGGAAGTATCTGTGAGCCACGAGGACTCAACAATCTCACACCCGCGAGATCAAGACTATTTAAGCTTATGGGTAGGAAAGGGTAGTGAGGTGGAGCTGCGGCAAGCACTAAGCATATATGGTGGCTAACATACGCAAATAAGAGCGAGAAGAGAAGCAACGCAATGGTCGAGACGCTAGAAGTGATCAAGAAGTGATCCTGAAGCTACTTATGTCCAAACATAACACAAGAACCGTGTTCACTTCCCGGACTCCGCCAAGAAGAAACCATCATGGCTACACACGCGGTTGATGCATTTTAATTAAGATAAGTTTCAAGTTCTCTACAACCGGACATTAACAAATTCCCATCTGCCCATAACCGCGGGCACGACTTTCAAAAGTTCAAAACCCTGCACGGGTGTCCCAACTTAGCCCATCACAAGCTCTCACGGTCAACAAAGTATATTCCTTCTCGCGGGAAGACCCGATCAGTCTCGGAATCCCGGTTACAAGACATTTCAACAATGGTAAAACAAGACCAGCAAGACCGCCCGATGTGCCGACATCCCGATAGGAGCTGCACATATCTCGTTCTCAGGGCAACACCAGATAAGCTAAGCGTACATGTACAACATAACCCAAGTTGCCAAGGGACGGTCCTACACGGTGCTCTAGTTCGGACCAACACTTAGAGAAGCACTGGCCCGTGGGGGGTTAAAACAAAGATGACCCTTGAGTCTACACACCCCAAGGGAAGGTGATATGTTGTTAGCCAAATGGTAAAACCAAGGTTGGGCCTTGCTGGAGGAGTTTTATTCAAAGCGAACTGTCAAGGGGTTCCCATAACACCCAACCGCGTAAGGAACGCAAAATCAAGGAACATAACACCGGTATGACGAAAACTAGGGCAGCAAGAGTGGAACAAAACACTAGGCATAAGGCCGAGCCTTCCACCCTTTACCAAGTATACAGATGCATTAAAGTAAATAAGATATAATAATGATATACCAACAATATCCATGTTCCAACATGGAACAAACTTCATCTTCACCTGCAACTAGCAACGCTATAAGAGGGGCTGAGAAAAAGCGGTAACATAGCCAAACAACGGTTTGCTAGGATGGTGGGTTAGAGACTTGACATGACAATATGGGAGGCATGATATAGAAAGTGGTAGGTAGCGCGGCATAGCAATAGAGCGATCAACTAGCAAGCAAAGATAGAGGTGATTTCGAGGGTATGGTCATCTTGCCTGAGATCCTGCAAGGAAGAAGAACGGGTCCATGAAGAAGACAAACGGATGTAGTTGAACGAATCCTCACAAACGTGACGTAATCGGAATTATCCCGAAGAAGCTACACCGGAAAGAAGCAAACAACATGGTAAACAACCATCACATAATCATGGCATGATGCACAACCAAGTATGATGCATGTCCGATTTAATGAGGCATGGCATGGGAAAGTGCACAAGCAAAACTACAAGTTAAGTGGAGCTCAATATGCAACGAGTTGCATATTGACGAAACACCACAACAATTATTTAGTTCTCTCTCGGTTATGTACTCAACAAAATTAAATGTTGTTAAACATGGCAAGAGGTGAAACATGAATAAAATACACAGCTAGGCATTTTAAATGAGGTCGGAAACATCAAACAACAATTCCAGTAAATCCTCATGTGCATTAGCAATTTAATGCAACAATAGTTTAAACATTTTAAAAGTTATTATCATGATGCGGATGACATGTGCAAGTTATGCAATTTTTATGAAAATGTTAATAAGAGCATGATATGAAGCATTTGGTCACCATGGCGGAACGAAAGGGTGCCATGGCAACAACGACGGGAATGGTGCCACGGCAGCGAAACGGAAAATGATGTCGCGACAACATTCCGATGATCCGGTAGCTCACGGGGATACCGGTGCAAAAGAAAGTTGGTGTGAGTGTGACATGCAAGATGATGGGGTGCTCCCGGATACCGGGTTCCCACATGTCGACGACAAGGAAACGGGGAACTTGCAAAGAACAACTCAGACACGGTGCAACCACGAGCATCTCATACATCACTCAACATTCGTTCACGGGCGTCGCCTCGGTGGTTATACCTTCGAAGCGTGCAAACGGGATGGTTCAGGTTCGTCGAGGGAAGTAGAGGAAGTAGTCGTTCCGCGATGGTAGTAGAAGTAGTGGTGCTATCGGTCCTCGACGGTAGTTGTACTCGCATACTCCAGGGTCGACGGTAGAGGTTCTCGTGATCTCGGTGACGGTAGTGGTACATGTTTATCTTGGACGAGTTTCTGTAGATGTTTGGGTCAACGAGGGGGTACTTGGCGCAACATAGGTTTATGGGGTCGTCGGGTACACATTCACATAGTAGTCGTACATGTCGACGGTAGTTTTACTCATATCGTCGTCGAAGTAGAAGAACACACGAAGGTAGTCGAACTTGACGGTTCCGTTACACGGGTATTCGGCAACGGTAGTGGTACACATTTTGTAGAAGTTCGGGCGGCGGTAGCGATATACAGTGTCGAAGAGGAACTTAACGAATCCAAATCCATTCAGGGTTGTCGTGATACTTGGGGTCTCCGGAGTTGCCGGTCTCGTTCTAGCAATGGTAGTCATACACGGTTCAGAGAGGACTTCTTTGTTTCGGTATGAAGTCGTTCGGGCATTGGTCTTGCCGGTGGGGTACTTGGCGAACCCGCGTAGTCGATATTGGCGTAGCCTGTGGTTGTGGAGGTACATAGTCGTGGGCATACAGGGCCATCATAGAGGTACTTGACGTCCACAGGGTTGAGCGGGACTTGGATGAAGTCGGGAGGCGAAGGCAAGGCAACGCGGTGGCGGCCTGTGCTCACTAGTGAAGCAGCAGCGGCAACAGAAGCTTGGCACGGCGACGAGGAGGTCTGCAGGAGGCGGGACGAGCCGGATGACGTGGATCCCGTCAAAGGCGCGGTTCCGGGCGGAGGCAAGCGAGGCAGTGAGGGTGGGCTTGCAACGGCGGGCGTCTTCTCCGACAGCTCGAGGCGAAGGTGAACAGTGGCGGCGAGAGGATGCAGCAGTTGCTGCTGCTGCCGGCGGCGAGGTCGAGGTGGGTAGGTGGCGACTAGGAGAAGCGGGGGGAGAGGCGCCATGGGAGGAACTGGCGCGGGGAGCTCCCTTCCTGTGCACGAGCGAGGAGAGGCACAGAGATGGGGAACGGGTGCGGGGCCTCGCTGGTGGCCCGAGCAAGGAGACGGGCACGAGAGGATCTCCTCTCGCTAGCGATGCGTGAGTGGCGGCGCGAGGGAGAGGGATGGGATCGAGGGAAGGGGTGGATCGGGCAAGGGAGCTGCTAGGGGATTGAGAGGTGGCGGCGGGGTGGAGACGAGGGAAAAGGAGAGATCGCACGGGCTAGGTTAGAAGGTTTAGGTGGGCTTCGGGCAGGGAAGGCTGGCGGCTGGGCCTAGGGGTGATTGGGCCGGCGCAGGAGGTAGGTAGGCCTGGCTGGGATGGCTTCTCTCCTCTCTCTCTTTCGCATTTCTCTTTATTTGCCAAAAACAGCAAATAGCAAAGAAAGAAATAAGAGAAAGAAAAGGTTGGAGAAGGAATTTGGGCACGGGGACAATTTTCACGGACTCGTAAAAATGTGCTCGTTCCGAGAAAATAGAAAGACCAAGATTGAAAGATATAAATTCAAACTCATTTGAATTTAATTCAAATGGGTTTGAACTAGGAGTATCCAAAAATGTTGAGAAATTAGACAGGGCCTCGATAAATGGAGAAAACAATTATCGGAAAGGTTTGGAGGTGAAACTTGAAGCAGAAGAGGCATGGAACTGAAATGCAAGTGTGTTATGGATAATTCCAAATTGATGGAATATTTCTTATAGCTCTCTAAATATCGAGAGGATATGTTATAAAGAGAAATCACTGTGTAAATTCCCTCAATTTAAATAGATCAAAGATCTATGCATTTTATTTAGTTGAGTTTAAAAAAATGAAATGGCATGATGGCATGATGACATGATGCAAAGCTCAAGATGCAAAGATGAATGCAACGAACCAAACAAATTACCCGACGAAACTCGGAAACATGGAAAGGATCTGAAGCTCCGGTCTTGGGGCGTCACAACACTCCACCACTACGAGAGGATCTCGTCCCGAGATCTAGGATGGCACCGGAGAGAAAACGGAAGAGGAAGAGTGAAACGAAGTTGCTTCTTTGACAAACGAGTGAAACCAAAGAACCTTGTGAGGTTGAACAAATTGAAAGAAGGAATACAACGAAGATGACCAAACTTGAAAACACTCCGTTAGAAAAGAGGAACACGGAACATTACTTGAACCTTGTAGGTTGAAAGACATAAGAAAAAGGGTTGCAATGGACATGAAGTACATGCAAGCACTCCGGATGAAAAGAGATGCAAGACTTAATAAGATGAAAAGAACTTGAGCAGAGGGCACAACACTTTGGTTAAATGGATAAGCATGAAAAGAACATGATCCTCACAATTTGAGATGTTGAGAGAAGAGGGCAACATGACTAAGCCTCCGGGAGAAAGAATAGAAGATCGATCATTGGAATAAAAATGGAGAAGAAAATGCCAACTTATGCCACAAATGAGCTTGGAGAGCACCCTTCCAAGAAAGTTATGCGGAGTTGTTGGAAAAACGAACAACGAAATGAGTAAGCTTGTTGTGGGCATATGGAAAACACGTCGAAATCTTGAGGTGAAATTCTGCCACTAGCAAAACAATAGATTGGATTGATATCAATAAGGAGATGAAACCTCCTTCATCGAGATGAGAAGCAGAAACTGGATCATAGATAAGCACCATAATGGCAACATTCCCAATGGAAGGCTTTAGGTGAAATCTATAACAAGATAACTCCAAGGAAGAAAATGATGGGTTTAAGTATCTAATTCCTGACAACTTTTGAATCATGAAACCTGAAGGGAAAATTGTCAAGAAACACATAACACCACCTGAAAAAGATAAGATAGAAAGAATTGCACTTCAGAATGCAAGATGAAGAATACTTGAGCTCCTCTGAAAAGAATTTCAATGAACACTTTGAGAAGGAATTAAACCCTTGATGAACCATCATGTAGAGCCTCCATGAAGAACTCCGGTAATAAAGGAATGATCAAATAAAATGAAGGATGAAAAGAATAAGGTTGAAGCCTTGCAATGATTAGATGGATATTTGTGATGATGAGAGATAGGAACTCCGGGAAAAGAAAAGATGAAACAATTGAAAACGAGAATTTATTCATCATGAACAAACTCCAAAGGAAGGAATTAATCACTTGGATGAAAGAACAATAAGAATTATGTTATGAGTATCCTTCATCAATTTAAATTGATGATAAGCAACGGATTTGGCATACTACTTATGCTCATAGAAAGGGTTAAGATTGATATAGCGCAAACTTGAGAAGGTCTTCAACGAGCCACCGATAGGATTGGAAAGAACGAATGAATTGATAAGATAACCAGAGAAGAGTAATCTTTAATGGACCACCGTAAGAATTGGAAATGAACGAAGTATAGGGATGAATCACCGGTAAGAATTAGAGAATGAATGAAGATACTTGAGAGAATTTAGATACAAGTTAACGAACAGATCCCGAGCTGATTAGATCATACTTGAATGATGCACCGGTATGATTTGAGAACGAGAGCTGAAAGTTGGAATCAATAATTTTGAGATGATGGGCTCCGGAGAATCAAACTGAAAAGACTCCCGAATTGCTCCGGATAGGTGAAAAGAATTCTCACAATCAAAAACAATTATGAGAGGATGGCAGCAAGCTTGAACTACGCATCTCTATGAGAACGGATAAGATTTGGAGGAAAACTCTTCTTCGGTCTTCAAATGCAGATAATGATGATGAGAAACACCACCATGCATTGTTGAGGCACTCTGGAATGAAGAATGGAAAGGTTGAACCAACGACGAAAAGAATTTGAGAGATCTTAGAGAAATACATATGAATGATGACAATTCATACTTACGTCATACTTTGAAAGGAATTCGAAAATAACTCCGGAAAATTAGAAGAGTCAGGTAAGATCCTGGGAAAAGACCTGTGGGTTAGGGCCCACTCAAAAGATACACCGTTGAACAACTTAAGAGAGATTGCGTCGGTTGAATTAAATGTCTTGAATGAGATAACAACCTCGAGATATCTTGAACGATTGAGAATGGCAACGCGAATCTTTCGAGATATCTTCAACACAATGGAACAAATGAATAGCGAGAAATAAATGATTAAGAGGTGCACCGGTATGAGAAAATATTTGAAACGAGGAAAGGATATGATTGACAAAGCTTTACTTGAATCCACCGGAGAAGAAAGAGAGCGAAGAATGATGAACTTGCAGAGCATCTTCATTAGAACCACCGGGAAAGAACATTGATTGAAAAAAATGAAGAGACTTCACATGAATGAAAAGGATAGTTGATTTAGACATCTGATTCCTTGAAGGAAAAGTGTGGGAGGGCGGGGAAACAAAGGCAACTTGGGACGGATGAAACAAATAATATTGAGAAGACTTTGAGTTGATCTTGCGGATGAAAAAAATGATAGGATTATCTTGAAGAGAATCACACCGGTTGGAAAGAATTTACATGACAACCTCAATGATCAAGAAGGATTAGTATTCACATAGAAATGTGAGAACATCGCTTAGGAAAAGGTATGGATTCGACACTTGACTTCGAAGCAACTCGAATACCAGAACAAAACAAAACAAGGATTTGGCTTGCAAAATAAGCCCGAACAAACATATGATAGATCCCATATCGTATCATGTGTCTGTTGGAAGATATTCTAGGAGCTACTTGAATTCCCACTTATAAACTCCCGAAACTTTCTGGTTATGCAATCAGGTGTTGGGGATACAGGGGAAGCATAATATCTCACCCAAAACTAACAAATCCAACATCCAGTTGTATCCATCCTTCAACACATAACCAAGAAACCTTCGGAAATCATTTACCTCAACCTTTGAAAAGCATCTGTTATACGAGTTATGGCAATACTCCCGAATTCTCGCCCTAGTACTTGGTGGCATCGAGGTTATCTCACCAACAACTACATAAAAGAGATTTTTGATGTGGGCGAACTCAGGTATTCCAGAACTGCAACGATAAAATTGTTACGACAACACCTCGGAGCTCAACTCTCCAGGACACTACCACAACCCATAAATGTTAGGAGGCACCAAGAACAATGTTCTCTTCACAAAATCATCGGAACTATTCCAAGATACCCGCGTGATCCTAAATTTTTTTTGTGAAATTTGAGGAGAGAAGAGTCAAAACTTCTACGTCAGGAGGCCTGACCAGAGCGACGAAGGGACTGAGGAGTAAAAAGAATCCTACTCTCCAATATATATAATCATAAGACTCAAAACATTTTGCTCTAGACTCAACAACGTCAGCGATTCGATCAAGCAGGGGGCTCCTAAGTCGGGGATGGCTCTGATACCAACTTGTAACACCCACGATGCGGCTATATCTCCCACGTGTCAGGGCATGACTTAGAGGCATAGCCGTATGGCAGGTTTGTCGCAAGAGGGGTAATCTTCACACAATCTCGTGTACTGAATAAGAAGGGAATAAAGAGTTGGCTTAGAATCGCCACTTCACACAAATACAAGTTATACATACTTCATCCTGAATACAATCAAGGTCTGACTGCGGAACCAAAGTAAAAGAAGACAATCCCAAATGCTAGATCCCTGACTGTCCCAACTAGGCACCAGTACTATTCAACAAGAAACGAAACAAAACAACGATCAAGATCTTCATCGAGCTCCCACTTGAGCTGGGTTGCGTCATCTGCACTGGTATCGTCGACACCTGCAACTGTTTGGAAGTATCTGTGAGCCACGAGGACTCAGCAATCTCACACCCGCGAGATCAAGACTATTTAAGCTTATGGGTAGGAAAGGGTAGTGAGGTGGAGCTGCAGCAAGCACTAAGCATATATGGTGGCTAACATACGGAAATAAGAGCGAGAAGAGAAGCAACGCAACGGTCGAGACGCTAGAAGTGATCAAGAAGTGATCCTGAAGCTACTTACGTCCAAACATAACACAAGAACCATGTTCACTTCCCGAACTCCACCGAGAAGAGTCCATCACGTCTACACACGCGGTTGATCCATTTTAATTAAGTTTCAAGTTCTCTACAACTGGACATTAACAAATTCCCATCTTCCCATAACCGCGGGCACGACTTTCGAAAGTTCAAAACCCTGCAGGGGTGTCCCAACTTATCCCATCACAAGCTCTCACTGTCAACGAAGGATATTCCTTCTCACGGGAAGACCCGGTCAGTCTCGGAATCCTGGTTACAAGACATTTCGACAATGGTAAAACAAGACCAGCAAGACCGCACGATGCGCCGACATCCCGATAGGAGATGCACATATCTCGTTCTCAGGGCAACACTAGATAAGCTAAGCATACAGGTACCAACATAACCCAAGTTGCCAAGGGACGGTCCCGCACAGTGCTCTAGTTCAGACCAACACTTAGACAAGCATTGTCCCGTGGGGGTTAAAATAAAGATGCCCTTGAGTCTGCAGAACCCAAGGGAAGGTGATAGGTTGTTAGGAAAATGGTAAACCAATGTTGAGCCTTGCTGGAGGATTTTTATTCAAAGCGAACTATCAAGGGGTTCCCATAACACCCAACCGCGTAAGGAACGCAAAATCAAGGAACATAACACGGGTATGACGAAAACTAGGGCGGCAAGAGTGGAACAAAACACCAGGCATAAGGCCGAGCCTTCCACCCTTTACCAAGTATATAGATGCATTAAAGTAAATAAGATATAATAATGATATCCCAACAATATCCATGTTCCAACATGGAACAAACTTCATCTTCACCTGCAACTAGCAACGCTATAAGAGGGGCTGGGCAAAAGCAGTAACATAGCCAAACAACGGTTTGCTAGGATGGTGGGTTAGAGACTTGACATGGCAATATGGGAGGCATGATATAGCAAGTGGTAGTGTAACACCCATGATGCGGCTATATCTCCCACGTTTCGGAGCATGACTTAGAGGCATAACCTCATGGTAGGCATGTCGCAAGAGGGGTAATCTTTACACATCCCATGTATTCAATAATAAAGGGATAAAGAGTTGGCTTACAATCGCCACTTCACACAAATACAGGTTATACATACATCATCCAGAATACAATCAAGGTCCAGCTACAGAACCAAAGTAAAAGAATACAACCCCAAATCCTAGATTCCTGATGGTCCCAACTGGACTCCGCTACCGATCAACCGGATATGAAAACAACACAACGAACAAGATCTTCATCAAGCTCCCACTTGAGCTAGGTTGTGTCACCTGTACTGGGATCATCGGCACCTGCAACTGTTTGGAAGTATCTGTGAGTCATGAGGACTCAGCAATCTCAAACCCGCGAGATCATGACTATTTAAGCAACGGTCGAGGGCCAACACTTACACAAGCACTGGCCTGGGGGGTTAAAATAAAGATGACCCTTGAGTCTGCAGAACCCAAGGGAAAAAGGCTTAGGTGGCAAATGTTAAAATCAAGGTTGGGCCTTGCTGAAGGAGTTTTATTCAAAGCAAACTGTCAAGGGGGTCCCATTCCCCCAACCACGTAAGTAACGCAAAATCAAGGAACATAACACCGGTATGACGGAAACTAGGGCGGCAAGAGTGGAACAAAACACCAGGCATAAGGCCGAGCCTTCCACCCTTTTCCAAGTATATAGATGCATTAAAGTAAATAAGGGATAATAATGATATCCCAACAATATCCATGTTCCAACATGGAACAAACTTCAATTTCACCTTCAACTAGCAACGCTATAAGAGGGGTTGAGCAAAGTGGTAACATAGACAAACAATGGTCTGCTTGGGAGGGAGGGTTAGAGGCTTGACATGGCAATATGGGGGGCATGATATAGCAGGTGGTTGGTATCACAGCATAGCAATAGAGCGAACAACTAGCAAGCAAAGATAGAAGTGATTTCAAGGGTATGGTCATCTTGCCTGCAAAGTTCTCAGAATTGACCAAAGCTTGATCACCGTAAGCGTACTCAACAAGTTCCTCGATCACGTACTCATCTCCCGGCTCTACCCAAAGCAAGAACACAAGGAAAGGAACAACAATCAACCACAGTGCAATGCACAAGCAACATGATGCAAAACATGGCATGACATGCGGGATGTGATATGCAATGCATATGCGTGCTTCGGAAGGGAAAGATTGAACCAGGCCTCAACTTGGCAAACCAAGTGTGCCGCTAGAAAGATGAGATGATTTCGGTCGAAATCGATATAAAGATCACCGGAATCGGATGCACGGTTTGCAAATGGCAAGCAAAACAAGAAAGGCACAATTCTGCGATTAAGAGCACGATGCCACCTAGAATGCAACAAGAAACTAAGCTACTTCACTCCAACATATCAACAAATCATATGGCAGTGATCTACTCAAGATGCTTGACAAAAGATGAACACTGAGCTATGGCTAAATCACGCAAGAGCAGGTTCAAACAAGCATGGCAAAAATGCAAAAGATATCAGCTTCACAGACTTGGTGAAAATGCTAACATGCCAGAAAATGACATCAGGAAGCAATGTTTAGAGCAAGCAAGAAACTGTTGGGGAACGTAGTAATTCCAAAAAAAAATTCCTACGCACATGCAAGATCATGGTGATGCATAGCAACGAGAGGGGAGAGTGTGTCCACGTACCCTCGTAGACCGAAAGCGGAAGCGTTAGCACAACGCGGTTGATGTAGTCGTACGTCTTCACGGTCCGACCGATCAAGTACCGAACGTATGGCACCTACGAGTTCAGCACACGTTTAGCCCGATGACATCCCTCGAACTCCGATCCAGCCGAGTGTTGAGGGAGAGTTTCGTCAGCACGACGACGTGGTGACCATGATGATGTTCTACCGACGCAGGGCTTCGCCTAAGCACCGCTACAATATTATCGAGGTGGACTATGGTGGAGGGGGGCACCGCACATGGCTAAAAGATCAAACAATCAATTGTTGTGTCTCCAAGGGGTGCCTCCCTCCCCGTATATAAAGGAGTGGAGGAGGAGGAGGAGAGGGCCGGCCCCTATGGCGCGCTGAGGGAGTCCTGGATTAGGGGGTCTCTGGATAGCCGGACTATATCCTTTGGCTGGACTGTTGGACTATGAAGATACAAGATTGAAGACTTCGTCTCGTGTCCAGATGGGACTCTCCTTGGCGTGGAAGGCAAGCTAGGCAATACAGATATGTATATCTCCTCCCTTGTAACCGACCTTGTGTAACCCTAGCCCCCCTTCAGTGTCTATATAAACCGGAGGGGTTAGTCCGTAGGATAATATACAATCATACCATAGGCTAGCTTCTAGGGTTTAGCCTCTACGATCTCCTGGTAGATCAACTCTTGTAATACTCATATCATCAAGAACAATCAAGCAGGACGTAGGGTATTACCTCCAACAAGAGGGCCCGAACCTGGGTAAAACATCGTGTCCCCTGCTTCCTGTTACCATCCACCTTAGACGCACAGTTAGGGAACCCCTACCAGAGCTCTGCCGGTTTTCACACCGACATTGGTGCTTTCATTGAGAGTTCCACTGTGTTGTCACCATACGGCTTGATGGCTCCTTCGATCATCGGTAGCAATGCGGTCTAGGGTGAGGTTTTCCTCCCCAGACAGATCTTCGTATTCGGCGGCTTCGCACTGCGGGCCAATTCGCTTGGCCATCTGGAGCAGATCGAGATCTACGCCCCTGGCCATCAGGCCAGATTCGGAAACTTAAACTACAATGCCGATGTCCGCGGAGACTTGATCTTCGACGGATTCGAGTCTGTGTCAGGTGCGCCGCACAGTCACGACGAGCACGACGTAACTCTACAATCGGACAATATTTGGGTGATCGCATCTGCAACTACTCCGCCCGTCAATACGGAGCAAATCGCGCCATCTGAGAGAGGAGGGATAGACCCCGCCATGGAGGCTGCACTCTTAGTGGCGATAGAGCCGGATACTGACTTCACCCCTTACAAGAGTCGTGTCGCCAAACCAGTGGATTCATCTCCGGCCACGGACTCCGAGCCGCTCACATCCGTGCCCATTGAATCCGACTGGGCACCAATCATGGAGTTCACCTCCGTGGATATCTCCGGCGATGTGCTAAATTCATTAACGTCTCTCTCCCCGTCAGGAGAACCTTGGCCGAACTATGTCCGGCTAGAATGGGATGCGGACGACGAAGAAATTCGCTGCCCACCCACCACCCACTTAGTAGACACTATCAACGATTTAACCGACATACTCGACTTCGACTCCGAAGACATCGACGGTATGGATGACAATGCAGGAGATGAGCAGGAACCACCGCCCACAGGGCTGGACCGCTACCTCATCATATGATATATACATGGTGGAAGCCCCCAAAGAAGGCAATGGCGACGAGACAGCTGAGGATGACCCCTCCAAGAAGCAACCCAAGCGCCGACGTCAGCGGCACCGCTCTAGGTCCCGCCACAGCAAAAGTAGTGATACCGGCACATGAGATAATAACACTCTGGATAGTGCTGAAGACAGCTACAATCCCCTCCAGCACGATGTAGAGCCGGAGGATGAACAAGCTAGCCCTCCAGAGCAGGCAGTAGATGGAGAACCGGAGGAGGACAATTACATGCCTCTCACCGAAGACGAACTGAGCCTCGGCGACGAAGAACTTATCATGCCTAAGGATCCCGTCGAGCAGGAGCGCTTCAAGCGCCAGCTTATGGCCACAGCAAATGGCTTGAAGAAACAGCAACAACAGCTTCAAGCTGATCAAGACTTGCTATCAAGCAGATGGACCGAAGTCCTTGCGGCCGAGGAATACGAACTGGAGCGCCCTTCCAAGAGTTACCCAAAACGCAGGTTGCTACCTCACCTCGAGGAGGAAGCATTGAAACCTCATTCGCCAGTGTACGATGCGGCTGACCGACCACTGCGTGGCCGAGCCAGAGAGGCGTTTCAGCCTAAAGTTCAGCCTGCACCCCGCCGCCACTCATTCAAAAATACCAACGCCCAGGGGAACACACGGGACCTGCAAGACGTATTGGACAATAAGGCAAAACTTGCAAGGTCAATATACGGGTCACGGCACACGCGCCAACACGGGACGATGATCGTCGCGCCGGATACACTAAAAGAAAATCCGGCCGGGCCGAATACAGCAGACAAGACTCACATGAATTGCGTCGGGATATAGCCCGGCACAGAGGAGCCGCACACCCCCTATGCTTCACGGATGAAGTTATGGATCATGAATTCCCGTAGGGTTTCAAACCCGTAAATATCGAATCATATGATGTTACAACAGATCCCGCTGTATGGATTGAGGATTTGCTCCTTCATATCCACATGGCTCGCGGTGATGATCTACATGCCATCAAATACCTCCCACTAAAACTCAAAGGACTAGCTCGACATTGGCTGAATAGCTTGCCAGTAGACTCCATCGGCAGTTGGGAGGATCTGGAAGACGCATTCCTTGACAACTCCCTGGCACTTATGTGCGACCATCAGATGCTGATGACTTGAGCCATATAACTCAGCAGCCAGGGGAATCGGCCAGACAATTCTGGACACAATTCCTGACTAAGAAAAACCAAATTGTCGAATGTCCGGATGCAGAGGCCTTAGCGGCATTCAAGTATAACATCCGCGATGAGTGGCTTGCCCGGCACCTCGGCCAAGAAAAGCCGAAGTCTATGGCAGCCCTCACGACACTCATGACCCGCTTCTGCGCGGGCGAGGATAGCTAGCTGGCTCACAGCAATAACACATCGAGGAATTCGGGCACTTCGGATACCAAAGATGCCAACGGCAGACAACGTCGTAATAGACCAAAGCGTCGCAATAACGGTGATAACACTGAGGATACGACAGTCAATGCCGGATTTAGAGGCTCTAGATCCGGTCGGTGGAAAAAGCCATTTAAAAGAAGTACTCCGGCTCTGTCCAGTTTGGATCGCATACTGGATCGTTCATGTCAAATCCATGGCACCTCGACAAGCCAGCCTATCACACCAATAGAGAATGTTGGGTGTTCAAGGAGGCCGACAAGTTAAATGCTGAAAACAAGGACAAGGGGCTGCATAGTGCTGATGAGGAAGAGCCCCGGCCGCCGAACACAGGAGGACAGAAAGGGTTCCCCAACACAAGTGAAGACGGTGAACATGATATACGCAACCCACATTCCCAAGAGGGAGCGGAAGCGTGCACTAAGGGACGTCTATGCAATGGAGCCCGTCGCCCCAAAGTTCAACCCATGATCTGCTTGCCCGATCACCTTTGATTGCATGGATCACCCCACTAGCATCCGTCATGGCGGATCCGTTGCACTGGTCCTAGACCACATCATCGACGGATTTCATCTCACTCGAGTCCTTATGGACGGCGGCAGGAGCCTGAACCTGCTCTATCAGGATACAGTGCGAAAAATGGGTATCGATAGCACGAGGATCAAACCCAGCAAAACCACCTTTAAAGGCGTCATCCCAGGTGTAGAGGACCATTGCACAGGCTCAATCACAATGGAAGTGGTCTTCGGATCACCGGACAACTTCCGAAGTGAGGAGTTAATCTTCGACATCGTCCCGTTTCGAAGTGGCTATCATGCACTGCTCAGACGTACTGCATTTGCAAAATTCAATGCAGTACCGCATTACGCATACCTCAAGCTCAAGATGCCAGGACCTCGGGGGGTCATAACAGTGAATGGAAACACAGAACGCTCGCTCTACACGGAAGAGCACACTGCGGCCCTCGCAGCAGAAGCATAAAGCAGCCTTTTAAGGCAAACAACTAATTCGGCAATACAGCCCCCGAACACCTTCAAGCGTGTCCGGAGTAAACTCAACAGGATCGCCTGGCACGTTCAGAGCTCGCCTAGCAATTCGGCCCCCGTCCCAGTCCCAGTCAAGCTACAAAATCCGTGCCACGCGTACATAATTACGCATTGAAAATACCATGGACATAGGCGGGGGAATGATCAGGGCACGTCCCGCAATGCGGCTTAACCGCCCTAGGGGCTGTATATCTTTATCATTTCTTTTCTCTTTCAGGACCTAACCCCCTGGAAGCCCGTTCCGGCAATATGATTGCCGGACAGAATACGGGAAGCAACCACCAAGGTGGCAAGAAGCTAAGATAAACACGGGAACCCCCAGGTGGTCTCTAATAATAATACCCGCTTTCTACTATCCATACGCAGCTTGCCCTTGGATAGGACATTTTGAATAGTCCTACTTTCTGCTTATTGCACTACCTGTACTAGTACGCCTCGACGTATTATTTAAATAACAATGCATAGCATTAGTCCATTATTGGATTATTCATTCCTTTTTCTTTCCCTTTATGTCCATTCACGACAATCCGCACCCGTACGTTCGGGTACGGTCAGTACGCCAGGGGCTTTTGTTTACCCCATAATACGGTGCAAGAAGTCCGAACACTTTCGACAGTGCGGCACCCCGAACTTATAGCATTATATGCATCAGCTCCGAATCATGTCTTTGGTCAAATGTTGGGTTTGCCCGGCTCCCATGCTTTGGTACCTTACGTTCCGCTATATCGGCTAAGGTAGCGGTGGGAGAACTACTGCGATTGCGTCCCGGTTCTTCCGGACAAGCGCCTCAGTAGAGAAAGCCGAAAACTGACTGTCATGATAAGGCGAGAGACTGGTCGCTGTTCGAGAGGTATCAAGTCCTTAAAGACTTTTTCCGCTTTAGGCGAGGAGCCGGCCTTGTCCGGCTTAGGCGAGTATAGCACCCCAAATTCGGCCTTCCGAACACTAGGGGCTTCGCCAAAGTTTAGAATTGTAGACTTCTATAGCTAAGTGAGAGTGATAAAGCCTTATAGTCCTATTGTCTGGTTCGTTGCCCTGAAGACCTCCCTTGAAGGACCCAAAATTGGGGTAACTAGTGCTCATGTTTATCCCGAACACCCCAGTACTAGCCATGGGGGCAGAAGCCGACGACTGGCCAACTCTCAGATATTATATACGGTCGCACAGAAGGTAATATTTTAAATGAAAAAAGTGTTGCATAACGCAGATGAACTTGTTTCACATTACAGGATCACACGAGCATGTTCATTCAAAAATTACATCCCTGGCACATTCATCCGCCACAAGGCGGGAACCCTTCAAGACACTCTCATAGTACATCTCGGGGTGGCAATGCTCCTTGCCCTCCGGTGGCCCCTCCTTCACCAGCTTCACGGTGTCCAGCTTCGCCCAGAGCACCTTCGCCCGGGCAAAAGCCCTGCGCGCACCCTCGATGCAGGCTGACCGCTTTAAGACTTCAAGCCGTGGGCAGGCCTCCACAAGCTGCCTCACCAGACCGAAGTAGCTGCCGGACTGGGGCTCACCAGGCCACATCCGGACTATGATGCCCCTCATGGCCTGTTCGGCCGCCTTGTGAAGCTCGACCAATTGCTTCAGCTGGTCACTCAAGGGCATCGGGTGTTCGGTCCCAGTATACTGAGACCAAAACAACTGCTCTGTCGAGCTCCCCTCCTTAGCTCGGTAAAACTCCGCGGCATCCAGCACACTGCGGGGAAGATCTGTGAACGCTCCTAGTGAGCTTCGAACTCGGGTAAGAAAAAGGAAAGTTTCCTTCACATGCTTGCTTTGCATAATGAATGCCTTACCCGCTGCTATCTTCTTCACCGCATCCATTTCCTAGAGGGCCTCGTGGGCTTCAGCCTTGGCGCTCCAGGTGCTTTCAAGTGCATGTGCGAGCTCGGACTCTCGCGTCTTAGAGTCGAGCCCCAAGGACTCGTGTTTTTTGGCGAGAACCTCGAGCTCTTGCTGCACCTCGCCCACGTGAGCTTCTTGCTTCTCCCGCTCGATGCGTTCCTTGGCTGCTTTGTCTTCGGCCTCGGACAGCGCCTTCTTCAGGGTCGCCACCTCGGTCACGGCCCTTGGCAAATTCATGGTGATCCTATTATTTTACAAACGAACTTATTTTCAAAACCGTAGACAAGGTATTTCTTACCTTTGCTCTCCTCGAGCTACCTCTTGATAAGGCCAGGCTCATTCTCGGACCGCTCCAGGTCCTGCTTCAGTACGTGCGGCAACGGCTAGTAGGGAAGCCTGCACTTATAGATAGACATATTATTATTAGACTCCTGACTCATCATTTGATCCTCTATTCGGCCTTTCTTCTCGATCACCGAACAGAGCATCAGGGGCTACTATCTATAGGGTAATATTTTCTTATATATATTATGATTTCTTACCTCAAAGCTTCTTAGGAGGCTGGCGCAAGCCTCGGTCAGTCCGTTTTTGGCGGACTGGACCTTCTTGATCACCGCACTCATGATAGTGCGGTGCTCGTCGCTGATGGAAGCGCTGCGCTTCCAGCAAGTTGTCTGGTGCCTCTGGATGGACAGAGGACACCGGCACGGGTGGTTGGCCCCCCTTAATAGGGGACCGCCTGCCAGAGTCCGGAACCATCAGAGGTTCCGACGCAGTGTTCGGCTGGGGGCCGAACTCGGAGCCCGTAGGAGCCTCGCTCCCTTGGTACCCAGGGTCCGGGAGGTCACCTCGAGACGCCTCCAGGACCACCTGCCCTTGGCTCGGTGCCTTTTGAGACAACACCTCGGCGTTGTCCGTAGGGCGAGGGGTGGAGACGGTTGGAAGAGAACCGCTGTTCATATCCGACGAGTCCAACGAACCGCTCGACGAAGATACATCAAGATGAGCTCGGGACGGACTGCATAATCATGTTCGGCATGAGGAGAAGCAACTCAGTAAAACATACAATGAATTACTAAGGTGTCCGGATACTTACGACTTCGCCAGGGACTTGACCTTGGGTAGCCACTCGTCGCCACTGTAGGCGGCCGTCGTGGAGCAGTCCGGAGGGAGGGTCCTGCCCTTCTTGGACCCTTCGTCCTCCCCGGTTGGATCGGCCTTCCTTTTCTTGTCTCCCCTTGCTGGGGGGAGAACTTTCTTCTTCCTCCTCCTCGTTTTTGTGGGAGGAGGGCGCGTCAGAGTTATCAGACGATGAGTCTGATACAACCTTTCGGGTCCCCGCGGCCTTCTTCTTGGCCTTCTTCACCGGCAACTTGTAAGGCGCCGGAACCAGCATCTCCGTCAGGAGAGCATCGGCAGGATCTTCCGGCAGGGGGGCGGGGCAATCGATCTGCTCCGCTGTCTTCACCCATTCCTGTTAAAGGCATGGAAGGCTTAGATCCTGCACATGATTAAACTGGGGCAAATAGATACCCTGCGAAATTTAAAAACTTACCAAATTGGCGCGGCGCTTTGCGCTGAGTCCGCGGCCCTCGGTGAGGGAAGGAGGTACCTCGGCGCCCTTAAACAGCACCCTCCAGACGTCCTCGTGCGTTCTGCCATAGAGCTCTCGCAGCGTCTCGTGCTTGGCCGGGTCGAACTCCAACAAGTTGAATGCCCGTTGTTGACACAGGAGAATCCAGCAGAAGTGCATGAACTGGACCACGTTGACGAGCTTAATTTTCTTGCTCATCATGTTCTTGATGCAGGTTTGGAGTCTGGTCAGCTCTACTGAAGAACCCTAGGACAGGCCCTTCTCTTTCCAGGAGGTGAGCCGTGTGGGGATTCCGGATCGGAATTCGGGGATCGCCATCCAGTTGGTGTCGCGCGGCTCGGTGATGTAGAACCACCCCAATTGCCACCCCTTTATGGTCTCCACATAGGAGCCTTCAAGCCAGGTGACAATAGGCATCTTGCCCACAATGGCACCTCCGCACTCTGCTTGCTGTCCGACCACCACCTTCGGTTTGACATTGAAGGTCCTCAGCGACAGGCCGAAATGGGGCTTGATGCGGAGGAAGGCCTTGCACATGATGATAAACGCCGAGATGTTCATGATGAAATTGGGGGTCAGATCATGAAAATCCAGCCAATAGTAGAACATGAGCCTACGGACAAACGGGTGGAGGGGAAATCCCAGTCCGCGGACAAAATGGGTAAGAAAGACTACCCTCTCATGGGGTTCGGGCGTTGGGATGATCTGCCCCGCATCTGGCAGTCGGTGCGTGATATCCGCGGCCAGATATCCGGCTTCCCGTAACTTTTTGATGTTCTCCTCCGTGACGGAGGAGACTATCCACTTGCCTCCTGCTTTGGACATGCTTGGAGTGGTTTGATAAGAAGAACGTGGGCTTGGGCGCTAGAGCTCGAGTGTGCGGGAATGGGTAAGCAAGGAGGAAGAAGGCGTGGGTGAAAAGAGTAAATCCTTGTCCCTTTATAAGGGCGTAATAGGCGATGCGTCTCCCCACTTGCCTGGTAAAACCGCTTATTCCCCAGGCGCCGTAATTGATGGCGCAGATGGGTTACCCACGTACGTATTGATGAGAATCCCGTAATAAGGGGGACACGATCTCTGCTTTGATAAGACGTGACAGAAAAACCGCCTCGCAATAAGCGCAGTGCTGGTTGAGAAAAACGGTTCAGATAAGGACCGGGCCGTGACGTGATGTTGTGCTGCCAAAACGTGTCAGCAGATTAGATTTATGGAAATATTATGCTCTCTACGGTGGGGTGTGGAACTTGTTATGCAGAACCGGACACTATCCTTGTGTTCAAAAATCTTCCATGAAGTATTTGGAGAAGAACCCACCTTGCAATGCCGAAGACAATACTGCGCGCCAGACTCATCATCATTGAAGCCTGGTTTAGGGGTTACTGAGGGAGTCCTGGATTAGGGGGTCTCCGGACAGCCGGACTATATCCTTTGGCCAGACTATTGGACTATGAATATACAAGATTGAAGACTTCGTCTCGTGTCCGGATAGGACTCTCCTTGGTGTGGAAGGCATGCTAGGAAATACGGATATGTATATCACCTCCCTTGTAACCGACCTTGTGTAACTGTAACGCCCCGAGACCGATGTACCAGATGTCCTCCAGTTATTCTTTGTTGTTGCCTTGTCATTCGCTTGCGTGTTGCATCTTGTCATGTCATCATGTTCATTGCATCATCATGTTTTCAAAACTTGCATCCGTCCCGGTCTCCTCGTTCCGTCCGTTGTCTATTCTGAGCCCAGACACACTCGCACGCGCCCGCGGCACGTCCGAATATTATTTTATAAGTGGCCGTAAAATGTTTTAGGAATGGGTTGAAAGTTGGCGTGCGGTCTTATTATAGTGTAGGTAGGCCGCCTGCCAAGTTTAATCGCATTCGGAGTCCGTTTGACGCCCCAATGGATAACTATAGCGGCATTATAGCCGGTCTTTTCGTTGGACGTTTTCGGTCTCCGGAAATAGTCGCCGGGTCCCTCTCTCTTCTCTTCTCTCAGCCCAAAGCTTTCTGCACAGTCTATTACCTACCGCCAGGCCTAGCCGAAGCTCTCTCGTCAGCCCGCAGACCTCCTCGCGCGCGTGTCCGAAAGCTGTCCCGGACCAGACCCGGGCAGTCCTCACCGTTGGATTCGGATCATCCCCAAACATCTGCAAAACATCTCCAATTCTTTGTTGGGCTCCCCTAAGCTATTTATTCTCGTCCGTTGGTTTTCGATCAGATGACCCAAAACCCCTCTCTTTTCCATATATATAGTCCACCTACATATCAAATATGGCTAAACCAAACCCTAGCCTAGCTCCTACCCCTACCCCGCAGCCACCGCCACTCTCTCCTCGCAATCCGCAGGCACCCAGTCCCTTGCTTCCACTTGGCCAGATCCTCCAGCCAACCCCCACTCGATCTGGATCGTCGGATCTCAGATCCGACGGCCCAGAGAGCCTTCCGCAGCCCCGCAGTTCCACCCATCGCCCGCAGCCCCGAGCGCCTCCTCGCCTAGCATCTCACCGTCGCTGGAGACCGGCGACCTCCCATGCTGGACGACCGGTGCCCGACCTCGCCGGAGCTCTACCAGAACCACCACTGCCAGGCCGCCCCCTGCCCTTCCCTTTTTCCTCTCTGTCCCCCTCTTGTCTCACGATCTCTCTTTCTCTCTTTCTCTGTACAGAAGCGCCATGGCACTGCCGCTTTGAACTCCATCGATCATTGCCGTCTCGTTCGGCCACCTCCCTCGTCTACTCTGGACGTGTCCACGGATTCGGTCATCTGCAGGCCATCTCCGACGCCGCCTCGCCGAAGTCCCGTCAGGAGTACCACGCCATAGCCTGCAGGTTCTTCTCCGAGTTCCTCCCACCCTCATTCCACGTGCCTCCAGCCAGATTGGATGCCCCAAGCCCGGATCCCGCTGTCCTGGACCCCCTTGATTCGCCTTGGTCTACAGCCGCTGCCCATCGCGCCGCCCTTCTGCAAGTCCCGCTGCCGGTCGAGCCCCTGCATCGAGATCCTCTTCCTCTGCAATGAGCAGAGCGCAGCCGCTCGCCCTGTTGACCGCGCCTCGCGCAAGCCTGCGCCTGGGATGCCTCCCTTCCAGCGCCCCAAGGCCCAACCTGCTCCAGCTCCTCACCGGCCCAACTCCAGATCCGGCCTCTGGCCCGATGTGAGCAGCTCCTCCTCGCTAGCTGGGCTTGGCCCATGGTGAGCGCCCAGTCTGCCCAGTTTTCAGCCTGCTATGTTTTTTTTAGATCTGGGAATTTAGCTATTATTCCAGAGAATGCAGTTTTACAAAAAAGACCTTCAAGTCCATGCATTTAATAACTTTATAACCATGCATCATATGTAAAAACTTCAAATATGAAACTTGCTTAAAATTGTGTCTAGTTTCATGATATGTCACTTTCACCCATGATTAAAATGTTTAAAATGATGTTTGTTCATAATTTACCTAATGCCATGCTAAAATGATTTAATTCATAACTAATCCACCGTAGCTCGGTTTTAGATAAACTTTATATGTAAATGGGGTAGAAAAATGCCTAGTTTAACATGGTGGTTTTACTGTGCATGTTTAACAACTCTAAAATATGGTTTAGGGCAGAACAGTACTAAATCCATAATATGCATATGGGAATTTACCGGAATTGTTGTTCGTTGCTTTCGGCCTCATTTAACCTTGACTAGATAGGTAGTTTTACCTTGCTTCACCCTCTTGCCATGTTTAACAACATTTAATATTGTTGGGTACATAAACGAGATCGAACTAAATAACTTCTCGTGGTGTTTTGTCAATATGCAACTCTTTGCATATTGAGCTCCACTTAATTTGTAGGGTTGCTTGTGCACTTTGCCATGCCATGTCTCTTTAAACCGGACATGCATCATACTTGTTTGCGCATCGTGCCATGCTTATGTGAAGTTTGTTTACTATGTTGAGTGCTTCTTTCCGGTGTTTCTTCTTCGGGTTGGTTCCGATAACGTTGCGTTTGTGAGGATCCGTTCAACTACGTCCGCTTTGTCTTCTTCATGGACTCGTTCTTCTTCCTTGCGGGATTTCAGGCAAGATGATCGTACCCTCGAAATCACTTCTATCTTTGCTTGCTAGTTGCTCGCTCTTTTGCTATGCCTATGCTGCGATACCTACCACTTGCTTATCATGCCTCCCATATTGTTGAACCAAGCCTCTAACCCACCTTGTCCTAGCAAACCGTTGTTTGGCTATGTTACCGCTTTGCTCAGCCCCTCTTATAGCGTTGTTAGTTGCAGGTGAAGATTGAAGTTTGTTCTTTGTTGGAACATGAAGATGTTATTCCTTGTTGGAACATGTTTACTTGTTGGGATATCACAATATCTCTTATTTAATTAATGCATCTATATATTTGGTAAAGGGTGGAAGGCTTGGCCTTATGCCTGGTGTTTTGTTCCACTCTTGCCGCCCTAGTTTCCGTCATATCGGTGTTATGTTCCCGGATTTTTCGTTCCTTACGCGGTTGGCTTATAAAGGGAACCCCTTGACAGTTCGCCTTGAATAAAACTCCTCCAGCAAGGCCCAACATTGGTCTTACCATTTGCCACCTAGCCTTTTCTTTCCCTTGGGTAGGCCTGCCCAAGGGTCATCTTTATTTAAACCCCCGGGCCAGTGCTCCTCTGAGTGTCGGTCCAACTTGTCAGCCGCCGGTGGCCACCAGGGGCAACTCTGGGCTAGCCTACCGGAAGTTTGGACAATCTGGTGTGCCCTGAGAACGAGATATGTGCAGCTCCTATCGAGATTTGTCGGCACATTCGGGTGGCTTTGCTGGTCTTGTTTGTCTTGTTTTACCATTGTCGAGGATGTCTTGTAACCTGGATGCCGAGTCTGATCGGATGGTCTTGGGAGAAGGAATATCCTTCGTTGACCGTGGGAGCTTGTGATGGGCTAAGTTGGGACACCCATGCAGGGATTGAACTTTCGAAAGCCGTGCCCGCGGTTATGGGCAGATGGGAATTTGTTAATGTCCGATTGTAGAAAACCTGAAGTTGACCTTAATTAAAATACATCAACCGCGTGTGTAACCGTGATGGTCTCTTTTCGGCGGAGTCCGGGAAGTGAAAACGGTGTTGGAGTTATGCTTGACGTAGGTTGTTCTAGGATCACTTCTTGATCATAGTTGTTCGATCGTGCTTTGCCTTCTCTTCTCTCTCTCTTTTACGTATGTTAGCCACCATATATGCTAGTCGCTTGCTGCAGCCCCACCTCATACTTTTACCCTTCCTATAAGCATAAATAGTCTTGATCGCGAGGGTGTGAGATTGCTGAGTCCCCGTGACTCACAGATACTTCCAAAACCAGTTTGCAGGTGCCGTTGAACCGTGCAGATGACGCAACCAAGCTCAAGGAGGAGCTCAATGAAGATCTTGTCCTTTGTATTGTTTCGTTCTAGTTGATCAGTAGTGGAGCCCAGTCGGGACGATCGGGGATCTTTGTAGCTTTTGGGGTAGTCTTCTTTTATTTTGGTTCCGTAGTCGGACCTTGATTGTATTTGATTGATGTAATGCTTTATTCATGTAATTGTGTGAAGTGGCGATTGTGAGCCAACTATGTATCTCTGTCCCTTATGTATTACATGGGTTCTGTGAAGATTACCTCACTTGCGACATTGCTTTCAATGCGGTTATGCCTCTAAGTCGTGCTTCGACACGTGGGAGATATAGCCGCATCGAGGGCGTTACAAGTTGCTAATCAGAGCCTTCCCCGACCTTAGGAGCCCCCTGCTTGATCGAATCGCTGGCGTTGTTGAGTCTAGAAAAATGTTTTTGAGTCTTTAGGATTATATATATCGGAGAGTTAGGAATTCTTTTTACTCCTCAGTCCCTTCGTCGCTCTGGTGAGGCATCCTGACATAGAGTTTTGACTCTTCTCTTCTCAAATTTCACTAAAAAAATTTAGGATCACGCGGGTATCTTGGAATCGTTCTGATGGCTTTGTGACAAGAACATTGTTCTTGGTGCCTCCTGTCATTTAGGGGTTGTGGTAGTGTCCCGGGGAGTTGAGCTCCGAGGTGTTGTCGTCACAATTTTATCGTTGCAGTTCTAGAATACCTGAGTTTAGTTTCGCCGACATCGAAAATCTCTTTTATGCAGTTGTTGGTGAGATAACCTCGACGCCACCCAATACTGGGGCGGGAGTTCGGGAGTATTGCCATAACTCGTATAACAGATGCTTTTCGAAGGTTGAGGTAGATTATTTCCGAAGGTTTATCGATTATGTGTTGAAGGATGGATACAGCTGGATGTAGGATTTGTTAGTTTTGGGTGAGATATTATGCTTCCCCTGTATCCCCAACACCTAATTGCATAACTGAAAAATTTCGGGAGTTTATAAGTGTGAATTCAAGTAGCTCTTAGGATATCTTCCTGACAAATGTATGATATGAAATTGGGGTTCGACGTCTAGTGGTCCGCCTATCCACGGTTGGTTTTACAGTGGTCTCATTATGTCTTAAAGAGTCCTTGGCTACACTGACTCGGGGACGCTTCGTACGTCATGTGCACTGCCTTGTACATGATGGTGCTCTATGATCGAGCCCGTGTGGGGCCCACCACAAAAACTTCGGACGAAATCTCTATCATATGTTTGTTCCGGCTTATTTTGCAAGCCAATCCTTTGTTTTGTTTTGTTGTGGTATTCGAGTTGCTTTGAAGTCAAATGTTGATTCCATACCTTTCCTAAGCGGTGTTCTCATGTGAATACTAATCCTTCATGATAATTGAGTTTGTCATGTCAATCCTTTTTAACCGGTGTGCTTCTCTTCAAGTGGATCCGATCATTTCAACTTCTGCAAGATCAATTATCACTTCTTCTCAACGGTGTTTGTTTCATCCGTCCCAAATTGTCTTTGTTTTCCCACCCTCCCACCCTTGTTTCTTCAAGGACTCAGTTTTCTTAATCAAGTATCCTTTTATTCATGTGAAGTCTCTCCATTCTTTTCCTTCATGTTCTTACCCGGTGGTTCTCATGAAGATGCTCTACTAGCTCAATATTCTCCATTCTTTACTTCTCCGATTGATTCAATTCAAGCTTTGTCGATCATATCTGTTCTCGCTTCAAATGTTTTCTCATGCCGGTGCACCTCATAATCATCCACTTCTTGCTATTTAATTATTCCGGAGTGCTGAAGATATCTCAAAAGATCTTTTTTCATTCTTAATCCGTTCAATCTATTTCGAGGATGTTATCTCATTCAAGCCATTTAATTCAACCGGCGCAATCTATCTTTTAAATCCTTCAACGATGTTTCTTTTGAGTGGGCCCTAACCCATAGGTCTTTTTTCCAGGATCTTACCTGACTCTTCTTATTTTCCCGGAGCTATCCAAATTTCTTTTCGAAGTGTTACGTAAGAATGAATTTTCATCAGTCAGAGGGTTTCTCCAAGATTTTTCAAATTCTTTTCATCGTTGGCTCAACCTCTTCGTTTTGATTCTTCCGGAGTGTTACCTCCATATCTTATCCGTTCTCTCAGAGATTCATGATTCTGATTCGAGCCCATCCTCTCATAATTGTTTTCGATTGTCAGAATTCTTTTCACCTATCTGGAGCAATTCAAGATTCTGTTCGGTTTGATTATCCTGAGTCCATCAATTCAGGTTTATTAATTCTCAGCCTTCAGTTATCATTCTCCAAATCTCACCGGTGCATCATTCAAGTATTCTCTTATCAGCTCTTGATCACTTCGTTCTCTTGTATCTAAATTCTCTCAAGCATCTTCGTTCATTTGCTAAATTCTTTCTGGTGTTTTCCTTATCTTTTCTTTGTGCATTTTTAATTCTTACGGCGGTTCATTCATGATTTCTCTTCCTTTGTTACTATATCTATTCTTTCATTGTTTCAATCCTACCGGTGGTTCGTAGAAAACCTTCTCAAGTTTAAGCTATATCTATCTTAATCCTCTCTACGAGAATAAGTAGTATGCCAAATCCGCTGCTTGTCATCAATTTAAATTGGTGAAGGATAAGCATAATGTAATTCTTATTCGTGTTTCACCCAAGTGATTAATTCCGTATTCCGGAGGCTCATCAACTTCTTGATTTCAATTGTTTCATCTTTTATTTTCCCGGAGTTTCAAGATCACTCTTTTATCTCGTTGCGAAGATCCATCTAAATCAACGCAAGGATTCACCTGGTGTTTTCAACTTCTCTTTCTTTTCGTTTGATCTTTCTTTTACTGGAGTTCTTCATGGAGGTTCTACATGTTGGTTCATCAAGGATTTATATCCCTTCTCCAAGTGTTCATTGAGATTCTTTTCTAAAGAGCTCAAGCATTCTTCATCTTGCTATCCGGAGTGCAACTCTTTCTTCCGTATAATTGGAGGTGGTATTATGTCATTCTTGATAATTTGAGTTCATGTTTGATGATTCACGTGTTGTCAAGGATGAGATATTTTAAATCCATCAATCTCGTCATTTGAGTTATCTTGGGTTATTTTTCACCTAAAGCTTTCCCTAAGGATTGTTGCTATTTATGGTGCCCATAAATGACCCAAGTTCTTCATTTTTCCTCCCGGTGAAATAGTTTCTCGTCTCGTTGTTCATATCAATCCAATTCTTCTTCCCGTGAGTGGCCGGTTGTCACCTCATAATTTGTGATGTTTTCCTTAAGCCCACTTCAAGCCTATATTTTCGTTGTTGGGTTTCCAACAATTCCGTTCGACCCTTCTCCTAAGGATGCCTTCTCAAGCTCTTTTGTGGCAGAAGTTGGCATTTTCTTCTCAATTCTTCTATTTCAATTATCTATCCTCTATTCTGTTGTTTCGGAGGCATTGTGATGTTGCTCTCTTAAACCCATCTTATTATTTTATGAGGATCGTATTCTTTTCATGCTTATTCACTTAACCGGAGTGTTGTGTCTATTATTCCTCTTCTAACCGGAGTTGCATCCAAGTGCTTTCATTTTGCCAAGTTCATATTCTATGCCTTCCATTCCCAACCGGAGTGTTATCGTAATTGATCCTTATCGCCCCTTGTACATCTCGTTTCAACTGGAGTACTTGCATGTACTTCTTGTTCATTGAAACCTTTTTCTTATGTCTTCAACCTACAATGTTCTAGTAATGTTCCTTGTTCCTCTTTTCAAACAGAGTGTTTTCAACTTTGTGAATCTTCGTTGTTTTCTTCCATTCAATTTGTAAACCTCTCGAGGTTCGTGGTTTCACTCGTTTGTCAAAGAAGCAACTTTGTTTTACCTTTTCTCTTCCTCTTCCGTTTCCCTCCGGTGCCATCCTAGATCTCGGGACGAGATCCTCTCGTAGTGGTGCAGTGTTGTATCGCCCCGAGACCGATGTGCCAGGTGTCCTCCAGTTATTCGCTGTTGTTGCCTTATCATTCGCTTGCGTGTTGCATCTTGACATGTCATCATGTGCATTGCATCATCATGTTTTCAAAACTTGCATCCGTCCCGGTCTCCTCGTTCCGTCCGTTGTCCGTTCTGAGCCCAGACACACTCACACGCGCCCGCGGCACGTCCGAATATTATTTTATAAGTGGCCAGAAAATGTTTTCGGAATGGGTTGAAAGTTGGTGTGCGGTCTTATTATAGTGTAGGTAGGCTGCCTGCCAAGTTTCATCGCATTCGGAGTCCGTTTGTCGCCCCAACGGATAACTATAGCGGCATTATAGCCGGTCTTTTCGTCGGACGTTTTCAGTCTTCGGAAATAGTCGCCGGGTCTGTCTCTCTTCACTTCTCTCAGCCCAAAGCTTTTTGCATAGTCCGTTACCTACCGCCAGGCCTAGCCAAAGCTCTCTCGTCAGCCCGCGGACCTCCTCGCGCGTGCGTCGGAAAGCTATCCCGGACCCGACCCGGGCAGTCGTCACCGTTGGATTCGGATCATCCCCAAACATCTACAAAACATCTCCGATTCTTTGTTGGGCTCCCCTAAGCTATTTATTCTCGTCCATCGGTTTTCGATCAAATGACCCAAAACCCCTCTCTTTTCCATATATATAGTCCACCTACATACCAAATATGGCTAAACCAAACCCTAGCCTAGCTCCGTAGTCGGACCTTGATTGTATCTGATTGATGTAATGCTTTATTCATGTAATTGTGTGAAGTGGCGATTGTGATCCAACTATGTATCTGTGTCCCTTATATATTACATGGTTGTGTGAAGATTACCTCACTTGCGACATTGCTTTCAATGCGGTTATGCCTCTAAGTCGTGCTTCGACACGTGGGAGATATAGCCGCATCGAGGGCGTTACAAGTTGCTAATCAGAGCCTTCCCCGACCTTAGGAGCCCCCTGCTTGATCGAATCGCTGGCGTTGTTGAGTCTAGAAAAATGTTTTTGAGTCTTTAGGATTATATATATCGGAGACGTAGGAATTATTTTTACTCCTCAGTCCCTTCGTCGCTCTGGTGAGGCATCCTGACGTAGAGTTTTTACTCTTCTCTTCTCAAACTTCACTAAAAAAAATTTAGGATCACGCGGGTATCTTGGAATCGTTCCGATGGTTTTGTGACGAGAACATTGTTCTTGGTGCCTCCTGTCATTTAGGGGTTGTGGCAGTGTCCCGGGGAGTTGAGCTCCGAGGTGTTGTCGTCACAATTTTATCGTTGCAGTTCTGGAATACCTGAGTTTAGTTTCGCCGACATCGAAAATCTCTTTTATGCAGTTGTTGGTGAGATAACCTCAACGCCACCTAGTACTGGGGCGGGAATTCGGGAGTATTGCCATAACTCGTATAACAGATACTTTTCGAAGGTTTAGGTAGATGATTTCCGAAGGTTTCTCGGTTATGTGTTGAAGGATGGATACAGCTGGATGTAGGATTTGTTAGTTTTGGGTGAGATATTATGCTTCCCCTGTATCCCCAACACCTGATTGCATAACCGGAAAAATTCGGGAATTTATATGTGGGAATTCAAGTAGCTCTTAGGATATCTTTCCGACAGATGTATGATATGAAATTGGGGTTCGACGTCTAGTGGTCCGCCTATCCACGGTTGGTTTTATAGTGGTCTCGTTGTGTCTTAAAGAGTCCTTGGCTATTGTCGGTGTCAAAACCGGCGGATCTCGGGTAGGGGGTCCCGAACTGTGCGTCTAGGCCGGATGGTAACAGGAGGCAGGGAACACGATGTTTTACCCAGGTCCGGGCCCTCTTGATGGAGGTAAAACCCTATGTCCTGCTTGGTTAATATTGATGATATGGGTAGTACAAGAGTAGATCTACCACGAGATCAAGGAGGCTAAACCCTAGATGCTAGCCTATGGTATGATTGTTGTGTATGGAGTTGATTGCCTACGGACTACAACCCTCCGGTTTATATAGACACCGGATAGGGTTAGGGTTACATAGAGTCGGTTACAATGGTAGGAGATCTTGAATATCCGCATCGCCAAGCTTGCCTTCCACGCCAAGGAAAGTCCCATCCGGACACGGGACGAAGTCTTCAATCTTGTATCTTCATAGTCCTGGAGTCTGGCTGAAGGTATAGTCCGGCTACCCGAACACCCCCTAATCCAAGACTCCCTCAGTAGCCCCCGAACCAAGCTTCAATGACGATGAGTCCGGCGCGTAGATTGTTCGGCATTGCAAGGCGGGTTCTTCTCCAAATCTTGTGTACCTGTAGGAATAATGTCCGATTTTTGTAACGTAGTGCTCCTCGGCTTCCACGCCCAATAATGGTCGTCTTCCATGTGTCAAACGAATGCGAAAAGCCGAGGCGTTTTTACATCCACGCCCCTAGCCATATAAACGAGCCGCCTATTTAACGGGATGGGGATTTAGGTCCAAACCACATCTTCTCCTCTCCGCGAGTTATCATCAGAGCGCTTCCAGCAAAGGTCCATTCCAACATGACCAGCTGTCGCAGCTCCTCCCCTCGCCCCTTCGGTCCCAAACCCGGGGACTGGGAGAGTTGCACCACCCCGCATAGCGAGTTAGTGTCGCTTCAGTCCAAGGGATTTCTCCCTCAGGCATACATGGTCCCGGTCCGAGCCGGTCTCACCACCTACAATGGCAGAAAACAAGCGGAGAGCACCCCCAATCCTTCTAAAGGAGAGCGGGTGTGCCTCGTCCCCTATCTAATAAGGGGACTGGGATTTCCAATTCATCCATTTCTCCGCAGGCTTCTGGAGTTCTACGGCCTCCAGCTGCACAATCTCACGCCCGCATCCATATTGCATATTGCGGGTTTCAACGCCCTTTGCGAGCTATTTTTAGGCGTTGAGGCTCATTTCGCGCTGTGGAAGAGGTTATTCTGCCTGGTGCCCCATTCTTAAGAGGGGTCTATATACCAAGTGGGCGGAGCCGAAGTATGGCGCATCGCCGGGACCGGATACCTATCCGAAACCCCAAAGAAGGCGTCCGAGGACTGGCCTTCGGAATGGTTTTACATAGATGACGTCCCGCTGCCGGACCCTATCCGGGTCGGTCTCCCTGAGTTCAACAGTGCTCCATTGAAGAAACGCTTGAGTTGGCGTCCGTGGAGCTCTCAGAGAGAAAGCGACAGAGACGTCCTTTACCTGATGGGCCGGATAAGACTGTTGGCTCATTCCGGACTAACCATGATTGGAGTCATGGCCGCATGCATTATGCGGGGGGTGCAGCCGCTTCAATATAGAGGCCACCCAATGTGGGATTTCAATGGGGAGGATGACACCACCCGTTACGGTCGTAAGGGGCCGGCCTCAGCTGCCGCTTTAGTAAAGATCTTGTCCTCTTTGTACAAGGGAGAAAAGGAGGAATTCCTCCGCGTCAACCCGTAGGCCAGATTTACTATGTACGATCCTCCAAGTTGGGTAAGTGAACAATTGCGCTTGCCCGTTTGTTTTATACTCCCACGGTTAGATATGTAGTCTAACGACTTCAGTGCAGGAACTGCGACAGGAGGTAAAGGATATAAACAGTCGCCCTCCACAGCCCGAGGACCCAGAACGGTCCCTCGATCCAGTCTCCGAAGAGGATCCGGACATATCGGTGGAGCTTATCAACGGGGTGTTCTATCAGCTAAGCAAGGACAATACCTTGGTAGCCATCATGGCTGATTACCCAGGGTTAATCCCGGCCTCCTAGGTGACAGAAACCAGAGTCTCATTCCCTTGAGAGAGATTCCACTCTCATGTATTCCGGTGTTTCTGACGACAACCGTGTTTTGCAGGGGAGATTTCCGAGGCAGGAGGCCAAACCTGCGGCGGCTAGCCAACGAGGGGCCGCAGGGCCCCGTGGAACAAAAACAAATGCAGTCCGGACTGAGATGCCGGCGCAAAGGTATAGCGCGCCCTTTGTTTCCCTGGTGTTATTCTGTCAGGGCATATTAACGTTTGTGCTATCTTCAGAACGAAGAGACCTCGCCGGACTACATCCGGAGAGGTTGCCAATCGCGCCTCCACCAGCCAGGCTCCAATGTCTGGCCAGGAAGCGGAGGCGAGCACAAGGCGCGCACCGGACGCTCCTCGGACAGAGGATGCGGACAGGCTGTCTGCCACAAATTCTGAAGTGGAGAGTGCCATGAACCACAGGCGTCGCCGGACAGTTCTACGCGACGCTTGTTTCTCCCAAGAGGCTTTAGATGCCTTTAATTCGGGAGATGCGTACCTCCGTACCGCTCAAAATGGTTTAGCCAGAGCCACGGAGCAGTATGTAAAAGACATACGGGTAAGAAAATTTTGGTTATATATATATATATATATGCCAGTAGCCCCCGAGACTTGAAGCAGTTAGAGCAACTGATTTAAGGATCATTTAATATGCAGCTTCTAACAGAGAAGAATACCGTACTGTCCCAAGAGCTGAAAAAGTGCAAGGCCCAACTAGAGGCCGCAGCAGGGGAGCCCAAAGAGACCCCCTTAGGTAAGATACACTTCGAAAGATTAGTATTGTGCGGTGTGGGTGCAAATCTGACAAATCATATTGCAGATGGTGCCGAACTCGATCCAGATAAGCAACAACTCTTACGCCGGCTAAAGGCCGGTGAGAGTACGTTGACAAAGGTGAGGCGAGAGAAGAATGAGCTTCAGGATGCCAACACCAAGCTGGACGTCGAACTTAAAGATGTTCGTGGCCAGCTGTCGGACTGCACCAAGGAGAATCAGCGGCTTCGACGCGGCATTTTTAGTAAGTGCTTGAACGAACTTTGAAAAAAGAGTTCGGCGAGGAAGTCGACTAACAGAGAAATGTCTGTAGGTATGCTCACAGGTCATCTTGTAGAGGAGATGCCCGGTTCTACGGGTGACCTTCTTCCCGAACTCTTGCGACTGCACGAGCGAATTCGGCAGGCGATGCGGGGTATTGCCCAAGCCTTATGGCCTGCCCACTCCATGCCCGAGGGCCTTGGAGAGCTTGCGGAGAAGCTGGAGGGAGCTCGGCGGCGCTTCCGGTTGTGGAAGATATCGGCCTGCCGACAAGGCGCTAGGGAGGCCTGGGCCATGGTGAAGACCCATTTTACGAAGTCTGACCCAAACCACATGGCCGAGGTCGGACCAGTGGGGCCTGATGGGAAGGAGATCCCTGTAAGCTTAGTGTACGGCCAAGTAGAGTTGGCCACGAAGTATTCCCAGCAGGACTGTAAATTAGACAGCCTGTTAGATGGTATAGAAGAGGAATACAATCAGTCAGAATGACTGTGTAATTTTGAATTGACATGTGTAATGCCTTCTAGCCGGATTGTAGATCGTTTGTCGTTGCCAACATTTTCACTTCAACCTCGGGACCTGACGGTCCGGAGTGTGTCCGAATACCCTAGCAGTTATATAAGAACCGGGGTATGCATGGAGACCAGGCGTAGGGGTCATCAGTGCTTTATCAGACAAGTGCCCAACTAGTTATGTTATATTACATGGTTAGTAAGAAACATCTTCTAGAGAGAATAGTTCCGTTAAGGGTTCCTTTCGCTGGGAGGCATGCCCTAAGGTGCATGTCTGCACTGCGTGAAGAGACGCAGAAAAAGCATCTGGGGCGCATAAAATGAGTAAAAAGATCATCTTTTATTTCACCGACCGAATATTCCCTTAAGAACGCTAGCTTTCGGCTTCACCCAGTCTGAGGTACACAACCGGCTGACCCGGCAGTAACAATCGCAGAGGTGCTCCCTTTACCGCCTAGCCGAACAATCGGAAACGTAGGGGTAAGCACAGGAGCCAGGCAACCCAGCTTGGCCAAAACTTAAGTCATATCGATGCATATAATGGTGAAGAAAAAGGTACATGCGGAAGTTTGACGCATGTGTTGGGCGTGAAGCCCGTATAAATAAGCTTCTGTTAAAGAAGCCCCCAGGTTTGTTGAGCGCGAGTGGCGCGTCACTAGATGTGCCTTTAAGAGCTATAAAAGAAAAGAGGGGAAGGAGAGAAATGTAAGACAGAAAAATGCAAAAAATGGACAGAGGAAGGAGACGAACACAGAGTCCGGCGCTAGGCATAGAATCTTCGGAGACGGGTGGCATTCCACGGGTTCGGCTCGAGTCGGTTATCCGACGCATCTCGCAGGCGGTACGCCCCACCAGTCAGGACTTGGTCGATTTTGAATGGACCTTCCCACTTGGGCTTGAGTTTGTCCTTTTACTTATCCGGCAGGCGTAGAACTAGTTCGCCAACATTGTAATTTTTGGCCCGTACTTCTCTGCTTTGATACCTTCGGGCCTGCTGTTGATAAAATGCGGAACGGGCTTTTGCCACGTCACGCTCCTCCTCCAGGGCGTCCAAGTTGTCCTGCCGATCGAGCTCGGCTTCTCTTTCTTCGTACATGCGCACTCTAGGTGAGTCATGAATTATGTCGCAGGGCAGAACTGCCTCTGCGCCGTACACCATAAAAAATGGTGTGTATCCGGTGGTGCGATTTGGCGTGGTCCGCAGCCCCCATAGCACGGAGTCGAGCTCCTCTACCCAGTGCGTGTTAGATTCCTTGAGGGACCACACCAGTCTGGGTTTAATGCCGCTCATGATAAGACCATTTGCACGTTCGACCTGGCCGTTGGTTTGTGGGTGATAGACGGAAGCATAATCGAGCTTGATGCCCATGTTTTTGCACCAGAGTTTTACCTCGTCGGCGGTAAAGTTTGTACCGTTATCGGTTATGATGCTGTGGGGGACGCCATAACGGTGTACAACACCGGATATGAAGTCTATCACAGGTCCGGATTCGGCCGTTTTAACAGGCTTGGCTTCTATCCATTTGGTGAATTTATCCACCATGACCAGTAAGTATTTTTTCCTATCGGTCCCACCTTTAAGGGGTCCGACCATGTCAAGGCCCCAGACCGCAAAAGGCCAGGTGATGGGTATAGTTTTGAGTGCGGTGGGTGGCATATGGCTTTGGTTGGCAAAAAGTTGGCAACCAGCGCAACGTTGGACTAGGTCCTGAGCGTCTGCCCGGGCCGTCGGCCAATAAAAGTCTGTACGGAAAGCCTTGCTAACAAGGGACCGAGCAGCGGCGTGGTGACCATCGAGTCCGGCATGAATTTCAGCCAGAAGGTTCCGCCCTTCCTCTTCAGAGATGCACCTTTGACGGACTCCGGTAGTGCTTTTCTTATAAAGCTCTCCCTCATGGACCCTATAGGCTTTAGATCGCCGCACTATGCAGCGGGCCTCGTTTTGGTCCTTCGAGAGTTCCTACCTAGTAAGGTAGGCTAGGAATGGTTCTATCCACGGGGCGATAACCGCCATTATTACGTGGGCTGAAGGTGTAATTTCATTGGCAGAGCCTCCAATTGTGTCAGATTGTTCCACGTCGAGTGGTGCGGCTGCGTCCGGGCTGTTATTTGAGGGTTCCCCCTCCCATGCTACGGATGGCTTGAACAATCTTTCCAAAAAGATGTTGGGGGGGGACTGCATCGCGTTTTGCTCCGATGCGTGCCAGGACGTCCGCTGCTTGATTGTTTTCTCGGGCTATATGGTGAAACTCCAGCCCTTCGAACCGGGCTGACATTTTTAGGATGGCGTTGCGGTAATCTGCCATTTTTGGGTCCTTGGCGTCGAAGTCTCCATTTATTTGGGATATCGCGAGGTTTGAATCCCCGCGTACCTCTAGGCGCTGGATACCCATGGATACTACTATCCGGAGACCATGTAGGAGGGCCTCATATTCGGCTACGTTGTTGGAATCCGTGTACATGATCTGGAGCACATATTGGACTGTGTCTCCTGTGGGGGACATCAGGACGATGCCAGCCCCCAGTCCGGCAAACATTTTGGAGCCGTCGAAATGCATAATCCAGTTTGAATATGTGTCGTACTCTTTAGGGAGCTCGGCCTCCGTCCATTCTGCGACGAAGTCAGCCAAAACTTGTGATTTAATAGCTCGCCGTGGCTTATAGGTTATATCGAACGGGAGAAGCTCGATGGCCCATTTTGCAATCCGGCCCGTTGCATCGCGGTTGTTGATAATATCGTTGAGTGGTACTTCCGAGGCTACTGTTATGGAACACTCTTGAAAGTAGTGTCGTAGCTTCCGGGATGCCATGAATACTGCGTATGCAATCTTTTGATAATGCGGGTACCGTGATTTGCATGGAGTGAGGACAGTGGATACGTAGTAGACCGGCCTTTGAAGGGGGAATTTGTGTCCATCCGTTTCCCGCTCGACAACGAGCACTGCGCTGACAACTTGATGTGTTGCTGCAATGTACAATAACATAGGTTCGCGGCGCGGCCAGGACTGGGTTTGTTGCCAATATGGCTTTTATTTCATCAAGTCCGGCCGTGGCGGCATCCGTCCACTCGAAGTGTTCGGTGCGCCGAAGGAGGCGATAGAGGGGTAGTGCCTTTCTCGCAAGCGGGAGATGAAGCAGCTTAAAGCCGCCACGCATCCGGTTAATTCTTGTATTTGTTTGAGGTCCTTTGGGATATCCAATTGTGACAAAGCTCGGATCTTGGCTGGATTTGCTTCAATTCCTCTACCGGATACAATGAAGCCCAAGAGCTTTCCGGCTGGAATGCCGAAGACGCATTTTTCCGAGTTGAGCTTGATGTCATATTTTCGGAGGTTATCGAATGCAAGCCTCAAGTCGTCTACTAGAGATTCAACATGTCTTGATTTGACGACCACATCATCCACATATGCCTCCACTGTTTTGCCGATCTGGTTTGCCAGACATGTCTAGATCATGCGCTGATATGTTGCGCCGGCGTTTTTCAGCCCAAAGGGCATTGTGTTGAAGCAGAATGGGCCGTATGGTGTGATGAATGCTGTTGCGGCTTGGTCTGATTCTGCCATCTTGATTTGATGGTAACCGAGTATGCATCGAGGAAACACAACGAGTCGTGTCCTGCGGTGGCATCGATAATTTGATCGATACGGGGGAGGGGGAAGGGATCCTTTGGGCAAGCCTTGTGAAGGTCTTTAAAATCGACACATAGGCGCCAGGATTTGTCCTTCTTTGGTACCATCACCAGGTTTGCTATCCAGTCCGGATGTTTTATGTCTCTAATAAATCCGGCTTCCAATAGCTTGGCTAGCTCCTCTCCCATAGCCTGTCTCTTGGGTTCGGAAAAACGCCGAAGGGCTTGTTTGACAGGTTTGAATCCTTTTAGGATATTTAAGCTGTGTTCGGCCAGCTTGCGTGGGATCCCTGGCATGTCTGAAGGGTGCCAGGCGAAAATGTCCCGGTTCTCTCGTAGGAACTCTCGCAGTGCGGCGTCTACATCAGGGTTCAGTCGTGCCCCAATGGAAGCTGTTTTATTGGGGTCCATTGGATGGACCTGGAATTTGACTATTTCGTCAGCTGGCTTGAAGGATGTGGATTTGGATCTCTTGTCGAGTATCACATCATACCTGTTAACCGTGGAGCGCAGCGCAGTCAGTTCCTCGGCCGCTAAAGCTTCGGATAGTGCCTCAAGGGCTAATGCGGTCGTCTTGTATCCGGCGCGGAGTGCTATGTCCAGGTCACTAGCTAGAGTGATAATTCTGTTCGGCCCGGGCATCTTAAGCTTCATGTACCCGTAATGGGGTATTGCTTGGAAGATTGTGAATGCTTCCCGCTCTAGTAAAGCGTGATATCCGCTTTTGAACGGGGCCACCTGAAACGTGACTTCTTCGGACCTGTAATTATCCGGCGTGCCGAACACCACATCTAGTGTGATTTTTCCTGTGCAGCGCGCTTCCCGACTAGGGATTATTCCTCTAAAGGTTGTGCTGCTTCGCTCGACGCGGTTCCAGTCTATTTCCATTTTTTGAAGGGTTTCCTCATAAATGAGGTTCAGTCCGCTGCCTCCATCCATGAGCACCTTGGTGAGGCGAAAGCCGTCCACTATGGGACTGAGGACCAATGCGGCTGGTGCTCGGGCTGTTCGGAATCTAGGTTCATCACTTGCATTGAAGGTAATGGCAGTGTCGCTCCATGGATTTATTGTTGCAACTTGATAGACTTCGGCGAGGCTGCGGAGTGTTCTTTTTCGCACATTGTTTGATGCGAAAGTCTCGAAGACTGTGAGAACGGTACTGGTGTCCTTGGGCTGGCTTTCTGCGGCCTCCGGAATTAAGAGGTCCTCGCCGATTTTGGCCACCTGCCGGAGTATCCAACATGCTCTAAGGCTGTGAGTTGGTGTGGCGTCCTCTGTACTGTGAATTCTACAGGGTCCATCAAGCCATCTTTCCAGTACAGTTCCATGCCCTGTAGAGGGTTTTGGCTTTTTGGTGTTTATCCCGGGTGTCCTGTGATAATGCACCCTCTTAGTTCGGACGGGATTACTATTCAAGGCCGGATTATCCCAAAAATTTATTTCGGTTTTCCAGGCGCTTTCCATCGCACAGTATTTTTGTAGTATGGACGCCAAGTCAGCAAAGCGTGTGATATCACGACGACTTACGGCGTTAAGGATTCCCTTGTCCGTGCAATTACTGCAGAAAATTGAGATTGCGTCTTCCTCGCGGCAATCCTTTATCCTGTTCATAACCAGGAGGAATCTGGCCCAGTAATGATGTACTGTTTCTTCGAGCCTCTGCCTGATTTGGGAGAGATCGCTTACGATCGGGTGGGCGGGTGTCGTTGAATCTGAAACCTCACCCAATCCAAGATTCGGAGGCCGAAGAGTTTCCGAACTCTGAAGTTCGGATTCTTGGATGTTATCCAGTGAATCTGGCCCGTTGCCTGATCCTTAGCTCGGGTCTTGAGTTACATCTCCCCCTCCGCGGGTACCCGGCTTGGAGGGGTCGGGAATTCGGACGTAGCTAGTCCTTAAAATAGATGAAGGGTCGCCGCACTGTGTCTCTACCACGGCAACGTGGTGGGTGACTTGGGGAGAGTTAATTTCTCTTAGATCGGGTATAAGCCCAACCTGGTCGTAATCCGTAGCGACCCCCAGGGCGGCGATGCGATCCAAGAGCTTGTTTACGGAAGAGAGCTCCATTGGATCTAGCTGCTCGACGAGCTCCGAGCTGACGTGTAGGTTGCTTTTGATGACCCGAGAGGTCACCGTCGGCGCAACAGCCGAACAGGCGGTCATGAGGAAACCACCTAGCCGGAGGGTTTGGCCGACAGCCAAGGCTCCCTTAGCAACGACGCCGTCTTTAAAGACGAGAGGGTCTTTAAAGACGGGAGGAGGCATCCTTCCTGATTGTGACGGCACAGAGAGAACTCTCAATGAAAGCACCAATGTCGGTGTCAAAACCGGCGGATCTCGGGTAGGGGGTCCCGAACTGTGCGTCTAGGCCGGATGGTAACAGGAGGCAGGGAACACGATGTTTTACCCAGGTCCGGGCCCTCTTGATGGAGGTAAAACCCTACGTCCTGCTTGATTAATATTGATGATATGGGTAGTACAAGAGTAGATCTACCACAAGATCAAGGAGGCTAAACCCTAGAGGCTAGCCTATGGTATGATTGTTGTGTATGGAGTTGATTGCCTATGGACTACAACCCTCCGGTTTATATAGACACCGGATAGGGTTAGGGTTACATAGAGTCGGTTACAATGGTAGGAGATCTTGAATATCTGCATCGCCAAGCTTGCCTTCCACGCCAAGGAAAGTCCCATCCGGACACGGGACGAAGTCTTCAATCTTGTATCTTCATAGTCCTGGAGTCCGGCTAAAGGTATAGTCCGGCTACCCGAACACCCTCTAATCCAGGACTCCCTCAGCTATGCTGACTCGGGGACACTTCGTATGTCATGTGCACTGCCTTGTACATGATGGTGTTGTACGATCAAGCCTGTGTGGGCCCCACCACGAAAACTTCGGATGAAATCTCTATCATATGTTTGTTCCGGCTTATTTTGCAAGCCAATCCTTTGTTTTGTTTTGTTGTGGTATTCGAGTTGCTTCAAAGTCAAATGTTGATTCCATACCTTTCCTAAGCGGTGTTCTCATGTGAATACTAATCCTTCATGATAATCGAGTTTGTCATGTCAATCCTTTTTAACCGGTGTGCTTCTCTTCAAGTGGATCCGATCATTTCAACTTCCGCAAGATCAATTATCACTTCTTCTCAATGGTGTTTGTTTCATCCGTCCCAGATTGTCTTTGTTTTCCCACCCTCCCACCCTTGCTTCTTCAAGGACATAGTTTTCTTAATCAAGTATCCTTTTATTCATGTGAAGTCTCTCCATTCTTTTCCTTCATGTTCTTACCCGGTGGTTCTCATGAAGATGCTCTACTAGATCAATATTCTCCATTCTTTACTTCTCCGGTGGATTCAATTCAAGCTTTGTCGATCATATCTGTTCTCGCTTCAAATGTTTTCTCATGCCGGTGCACCACATAATCATCCACTTCTTGCTATTTAATTGTTTCAGAGTGCTGGAGATATCTCAGAAGATTCGTTTTCATTTTTAATCCGTTCAATCTATTTCGAGGATGTTATCTCATTCAAGCCATTTAATTCAACAGGCGCAATCTATCTTTTAAATCCTTCAATGATGTTTCTTTTGAGTGGGCCCTAACCCACATGTCTTTTTCTAGGACCTTACCTGACTCTTCTTATTTTCCCGGAGCTATCCAAATTTCTTTTCGAAGTGCGACATAAGAATGAATTTTCATCAGTCAGAGGGTTTCTCCAAGATTTTTCAAATTCTTTTCATTGTTGGCTCAACCTCTTCGTTTTGATTCTTCCGGAGTGTCTAAATAATTCATGGTGGTGTTTTCTCATCATCATTATCTGCATTTGAAGACTGAAGAAGAGTTTTACCTCCATATCTTATCCGTTCTCTCAGAGATTCATGATTCTGGTTCGAGCCCATCCTCTCATAATTGTTTTCGATTCTCAGAATTATTTTCACCTATCCGGAGCAATTCAAGAATCTGTTCAGTTTGATTATCCAGAGTCCATCAATTCAGGTTTATTAATTTTCAGCCTTCAGTTATCATTCTCCAAATCTTACCGGTGCATCATTCAAGTATTCTCTTATCAGCTCTTGATCTCTTCGTTCTCTTGTATCTAAATTCTCTCAAGCATCTTCGTTCATTTGCTAAATTCTTTCTGGTGTTTTCCTTATCTTTTCTTTGTGCATTTTTAATTCTTACGGTGGTTCATTCAAGATTTCTCTTCCTTTGTTTCTATATCTATTCTTCCGTTGTTTCAATCCTACTGTTGGTTCGTTAAAAACCTTCTCAAGTTTATGCTATATCTATCTTAATCCTCTCCACGAGAATAAGTATTATGCCAAATCCGCTGCTTGTCATCAATTTAAATTGGTGAAGGATAAGCATTATGTAATTCTTATTCATGTTTCACCCAAGTGATTAATTACGTATTCTGGAGGCTCGTCACCTTCTTGATTTCGATTGTTTCATCTTTTATTTTCCCGAAGTTTCAAGATCTCTCTTTTATCACATCGCGAAGATCCATCTAAATCATTGCAAGGATTCACCTGGTGTTTTCAACTTCTCTTTATTTATGTTTGATCTTTCTTTTACCGGAGTTCTTCATGGAGGTTCTACATGTTGGTTCATCAAGGATTTATATCCCTTCTCCAAGTGTTCATTGAGATTCTTTTCTAAGGAGCTCAAGCATTCTTCATCTTGCTATCCGGAGTGCAACTCTTTCTTCTGTATAATTGGAGGTGGTATTATGGCATTCTTGATAATTTGAGTTCATGTTTCATGATTCACGTGTTGTCAAGGATGAGATATTTTAAATCCATCAATCTCGTCATTTGAGTTATCTTGGGTTATTTTTCACCTAAAGCTTTCCCTAAGGATTGTTGCTATTTATGGTGCCCATAAATGACCCAAGTTCTTCATTTTTCCTCCCGGTGAAATAGTTTCTCATCTCGTTGTTCATATCAATCCAATTCTTCTTCCCGTGAGTGGCCGGTTGTCACCTCATAATTTGTGATGTTTTCCTTAAGCCCACTTCAAGCCTATCTTTTCGTTGTTGGGTTTCCAACAATTCCGTTCGACCCTTCTCCTAAGGATGCCTTCTCAAGCTCTTTTGTGGCAGAAGTTGGCATTTTCTTCTCAATTCTTCTATTTCAATTATCTATCCTCTATTCTGTTGTTTCGGAGGCATTGTGATGTTGCTCTCTTAAACCCATCTTATTATTTTATGAGGATCGTATTCTTTTCATGCTTATTCACTTAACCGGAGTGTTGTGTCTATTATTCCTCTTCTAACCGGAGTCGCATCCAAGTGCTTTCATTTTGCCAAGTTCATATTCTATGCCTTCCATTCCCAACCGGAGTGTTATCGTAATTGATCCTTATCGTCCCTTGTACATCTCGTTTCAACCGGAGTATTTGCATGTACTTCTTGTTCATTGCAACCTTTTTCTTATGTCTTCAACCTATAAGGTTCTAGTAATGTTCCTTGTTCCTCTTGTCTAACAGAGTGTTTTCAACTTTGTGCATCTTCGTTGTTTTCTTCCGTTCAATTTGTCAACCTCTCAAGGTTCGTGGTTTCACTCGTTTGTCAAAGAAGCAAATTTGTTTTACCTTTTCTCTTCGTCTTCTGTTTCCCTCTGGTGCCATCCTAGATCTCGGGACGAGATCCTCTCGTAATGGTGGGGTGTTGTAACGCCCCGAGACCGATGTGCCAGGTGTCCTCCAGTTATTCGCTGTTGTTGCCTTGTCATTCGCTTGCGTGTTGCATCTTGTCATGTCATCATGTGCATTGCATCATCATGTTTTCAAAACTTGCATCCGTCCCGGTCTCCTCGTTTCGTCCGTTGTCCGTTCTGAGCCCAGACACACTCGCACGCTCCCGCGGCACGTCCGAATATTATTTTATAAGTGGCCGGAAAATGTTTTCGGAATGGGTTCAAAGTTGGCGTGCGGTCTTATTATAGTGTAGGTAGGCCGCCTGCCAAGTTTCATCGCATTCGGAGTACGTTTGACGCCCCAAAAGATAATTATAGCGGCATTATAGCCTGTCTTTTCGTCGGACGTTTTCGGTCTTCGGAAACAGTCTCCGGGTCTCTCTCTCTTCTCTTCTCTCAGCCCAAAGCTTTCTGCACATTCCATTACCTACCACCAGGCCTAGCCGAAGCTCTCTCGTCAGCCCGCGAACCTCCTCGCGTGCGCGTCCGAAAGCTGTTCCGGACCTGACCCGGGCAGTCGTCACCGTTGGATTCGGATCATACCCAAACATCTACAAAACATCTCCGATTCTTTGTTGGGCTCCCCTAAGCTATTTATTCTCGTCCGTCGGTTTTCGATCGGATGACCCAAAACACCTCTCTTTTCCATATATATAGTCCACCTACATACCAAATATGGCTAAACCAAACCCTAGCCTAGCTCCTACCCCTACCCCGCAGCCGCCGCCACTCTCTCCTCGCAATCCGCAGGCACCCAGTCCCTTGCTTCCACTTGGCCAGATCCTCCAGCCATCCCCCACTCGATCTGGACCGTCAGATCTCAGATCCGGCGGCCCAGAGAGCCTTCGGCAGCCCCGTAGTTCCACCCATCACCCGCAGCCCCGAGCGCCTCCTTGCCTAGCATCTCACCGTCATTGGAGACCGGTGACCTCCCGTGCTGGACGACCGGTGCCCGACCTCGCCGGAGCACTACCGAAACCACCACTCCCAGGCCGCCCCTACCCTTCCCTTTTTCCTCTCTGTCTCCCTATCGTCTCACGATCTATCTTTCTCTCTTTCTCTGTACAGAACAGCCATGCCACTGCCGCTTTGACCTCCATCGATCGCTGCCGTCTCGTTCGGCCACCTCCCTCATCGACTCTGGACGTGTCCACGGATCCGGTCGTCTGCAGGCCATCTCCGACGCCGCCTCGCCGGAGTCCCATCAGGAGCACCACACCATAGCCTGCAGGTTCTTCTCCGAGCTCCCGCTGCCCTTATTCCACGCGCCTCCGGCCAGATTGGACGCCCCAAGCCCGGATCCCGCCGTCCTGGACCCCCTTGATTCACCTTGGTCTACCGCCGCTGCCCATCAGGCCGCCCTTCTGCAAGTCCCGCTGCCGGTCGAGCCCCTGCATCAAGCTCTTCTTCCTCTGTAACGAGAAGAGCACAGCCGCTTGCCCCGTTGATCGCGCCTCGCGCAAGCCCGCGCCTGGGCTGCCTCCCATCCAGCGCCCCAAGGCCCAGCCTGCTCCAACTCCTCACCGGCCCAACTCCAGATCCGCCTCTGGCCCGATGTGAGCAGCTCCTCCTCGCTAGCTGGGCTTGGCCCATGGTGAGCGCCCAGTCTGCCCAGTTTTCAGCCTGCTATGTTTTTTTTAGATCTGGGAATTTAGCTATTATTCCAGAGAACGCAGTTTTACAAAAAAGACCTTCAAGTCCATGCATTTAATAACTTAATAACCATGCATCATATGTAAAAACTTCAAATATGAAACTTGCTTAAAATTGTGTCTAGTTTCATAATATGACACTTTCACCCATGATTAAAATGTTTAAAATGATGTTTGTTCATAATTTACCTAATGCCATGCTAAAATGATTTAATTCATAACTAATCCACCGTAGCTCGGTTTTAGATAAACTTTATATGTAAATGGGGTAGAAAAATGCCTAGTTTAACATGGTGGTTTTACTTTGCATGTTTAACAACTCTAGAATATGGTTTAGGGCAGAACAGTACCAATCCATAATATGCATATGGGGATTTACTGGAATTGTTGTTCGTTGCTTCCAGCCTCATTTAACCTTGACTAGATAGGTAGTTTCACTTTGCTTCACCCTCTTGCCATGTTTAACAACATTTAATATTGTTGGGTACATAAAAGAGATCGAACTAAATAACTTGTCATGGTGTTTCGTCAATATACAACTCTTTGCATATTGAGCTCCACTTAATTTGTAGGGTTGCTTGTGCACTTTGCCATGCCATGTCTCTTTAAACCGGACATGCATCATACTTGTTTGCGCATCGTGCCATGCTTATGTGAAGTTTGTTTACTATGTTGTGTGCTTCTTTCCGGTGTTTCTTCTTCGGGTTGGTTCCGATAACGTCGCGTTTGTGAGGATCCGTTCAACTACGTCCGCTTTATCTTCTTCATGGACTCATTCTTCTTCCTTGTAGGATTCCAGGCAAGATGACCATGCCCTCGAAATCACTTCTATCTTTGCTTGCTAGTTGCTCGCTCTTTTGCTATGCCTATGCTGTGATACCTACCACTTGCTTATCATGCCTCCCATATTGTTGAACCAAGCCTCTAACCCACCTTGTCCTAGCAAACCGTTGTTTGGCTATGTTACCGCTTTGCTCAGCCCCTCTTATAGCGTTGTTAGTTGCAGGTGAAGATTGAAGTTTGTTCCTTGTTGGAACATGGAGATGTTGTTCCTTGTAGGAACATGTTTACTTGTTGGGATATCATAATATCTCTTATTTAATTAATGCATCTATATACTTGCTAAAGGGTGGAAGGCTTGGCCTTATGCCTGGTGTTTTGTTCCACTCTTGCCGCCCTAGTTTCCGTCATATCGGTGTTATGTTCCCGGATTTTACGTTCCTTGCGCGGTTGGGTTATAATGGGAACCCCTTGACAGTTCGCCTTGAATAAAACTCCTCCAGCAAGGCCCAACATTGGTTTTACCATTTGCCACCTAGCCTTTTCTTTCCCTTGGGTAGGCCTGCCCAAGGGTCATCTTTGTTTAAACCCCCGGGCCAGTGCTCCTCTGAGTGTTGGTCCAACTTGTCAGCCGCCGGTGGCCACCAGGGGCAACTCTGGGCTGGCCTACCGGAAGTTTGGACAATTCGGTGTGCCCTGAGAACGAGATATGTGCAACTCCCATTGGGATTTGTCGGCACATTCGGGTGGCTTTGCTGGTCTTGTTTTACCATTGTCGAGGATGTCTTGTAACCTGGATGCCGAGTCTGATCGGATGGTGTTGGGAGAAGGAATATCCTTCGTTGACCGTGAGAGCTTGCGATGGGCTAAGTTGGGACACCCCTGCAGGGATTGAACTTTCGAAAGCCGTGCCTGCGGTTATGGGCAGATGGGAATTTGTTAATGTTCGGTTGTAGAAAACCTGAAGTTGACCTTAATTAAAATACATCAACCGCGTGTGTAACCGTGATGGTCTCTTCTCGGCGAAGTCCGGGAAGTGAACACGGCGTAGGAGTTATGCTTGACGTAGGTTGTTCTAGGATCACTTCTTGATCATAGTTGTTCGATCGTGCTTTACCTTCTCTTCTCGCTATCTTTTACGTATGCTAGCCACCATATATGCTAGTCGCTTGCTGCTGCCCCACCTCATACTTTTACCCTTCCTATAAGCTTAAATAGTCTTGATCGCGAGGGAGTGAGATTGCTGAGTCCCCGTGACTCATAGATACTTACAAAACCAGTTTGCAGGTGTCATTGAACCGTGCAGATGACGCAACCAAGCTCAAGGAGGAGCTCAATGAAGATCTTGTCCTTTGTGTTGTTTCGTTCTAGTTGATCAGTAGTGGAGCCTAGTCGGGACGATCGGGGATCTGTGTAGCTTTTGGGGTAGTCTTCTTTTATTTTGGTTTCGTAGTCGGACCTTGATTGTATCTGATTGATGTAATGCTTTATTCATGTAATTGTGTGAAGTGGCGATTGTGAGCCAACTATGTATCTCTGTCCCTTATGTATTACATGGGTTGTGTGAAGATTACCTCACTTGCGACATTGCTTTCAATGCGGTTATGCCTCTAAGTCATGCTTCGACACGTGGGAGATATAGCCGCCTCGAGGGCGTTACAGTAACCCTAGCCCCCCTTCGGTGTCTATATAAACTGGAGGGGTTAGTCCGCAGGACAATATACAATCATACCATAGGCCAGCTTCTAGGGTTTAGCCTCTACGATCTCGTGGTAGATCAACTCTTGTAATACTCATATCATCAAGAACAATCAAGCATGACGTAGGGTATTACCTCCATCAAGAGGGCCCGAACCTGGGTAAAACATCGTGTTCCCTGCTTCCTGTTACCATCCGCCTTAGACGCATAGTTCGGGATCCCCTACCCGAGATCCGCCGGATTTGACACCGACACACGCCCTGGAGGAGTCCTACTCCTACCGGGAGTAGGATTCCTCCCCTTTCCAAGTAGTAGGAGTAGGGGACAAGGAAGGGGAAGAGGGAAGAGAAGGAAGGAGGGGGCGCCGCCCCTCCCCCTAGTCCAATTCGGACTAGTCATTGGGGGGGCGCGCAGCCTGCCTCTCTCTCTCCCCTAAAGCCCAATAAGGCCCATATACTTCTTCCCCCATATTTCCATAACTCCCCGGTACTCCGAAAAATACCCGAATCACTCGGAACCTTTCCGATGTCCGAATATAGTCGTCCAATATATCGATCTTTGCATCTCGACCATTTCAAGACTCCTTGTCATGTGCTCGATCTCATTCGGGACTCTGAACTATCTTCAGTACATCAAAACTCAGAAACTCATAACATAATTTTCATCGAACATTAAGCGTGCGGACCCTATGGGTTCGATAACTATGTCGACATGACCGAGACACGTCTCCGGTCAATAACCAATAGCGGAACCTGGATGCTAATATTGGGTCCCACATATTCTATGAAGATCTTTATCGGTCAGACCGCATAACAACATACGTTGTTCCCTTTGTCATCGGTATGTTACTTGCCCGAGATTCGATCGTCGGTATCTCAATACCTAGTTCAATCTCATTACCAGTAAGTCTCTTTACTCTTTCTGTAATACATCATCCCGCAACTAACTCATTAGTTGCAATGCTTGCAAGGCTTAAGTGATGTGCATTACCGAGAGGGCCCAGAAATACCTCTCCGACAATCGGAGTGACAAATCCTAATCTCGAAATATGCCAACCCAACAAGTACCTTCGAAGACACCTATAGAGCACCTTTATAATCACCCATTTACATTGTGACGTTTGGTAGCACAAAAAGTGTTCCTCCGGTAAACGGGAGTTGCATAATCTCATAGTCATAGGAACATGTATAAGTCATGAAGAAAGCAATAGCAACGAACTAAATGATCAAGTGCTAAGCTAACGGAATGGGTCTAGTCAATCACATCATTCTCCTAATTATCTGATCCCATTAATCAAATGACAACTATTTGTCTATGGATAGGAAACATAACCATCTTTGATCAACGAGCTAGTCAAGTAGAGGCATACTAGTGACACTCCGTTTGTCTATGTATTCACACATGTAACATGTTTCCAGTTCATACAATTCTAGCATGAATAATAAACATTTATCATGATATAAGGAAATAAATAATAACTTTATTATTGCCTCTAGGGCATATTTCCTTCAACAACATGCTACAGGAACATATCATAGCAAAAAAGGCATGGCATGAATCTACTCAAAGCATAGAACAAAAGTCCCTTACTGACCATGAGCCAAAAAGGCACAGAAGATATGATGGCACCCATGTAAACATAGCAAGTTTCGTTAACAGATTTAGACTTAGCAGAAAACTGAGCATGGCATAAACAGAATTATGAAGGCAACTTTGCGAGCTCGATTCACTCATCACAAGGCATTGCATGACAAGATAAGCATAGCATCAGAAGGAAGGCATGATCATAGAGCTAACCATGGTAAGAAAAAGTTTATAGCATCCTTGGATCAACTACAACAACCATGGCAAAATTGATAAACATGTAAACAATCTGCCACGAACATTTTATAGCAAAAGTAGAGCAAGATTAAGACATGCTAGGGCACTCCATAATTGCAAACAGGGGGCATGGATGGATAGAGCACAACCATATGCCCAAATCATCCTTACTGAAGATACTCAAAACAAGCATGGATCTCACTGTAGCAACATGGTTACAAGGCATCAAAATAATAGCAGACAAAGACTTAGCCAAAATCCTGAGATCCTGAAATCAACAGTATCACGAAGGCTACTTTGCATGCTTGTGCTAGTCACCACAAAGATCACAAATATACATGGCATACACCCCTGTAAAGATGGAATGGCATAGACCAAAACACATGTAGAGCTCGTGCCCATATGCAGCACACAACAAATGTAGCAAAAATGACAAAACCTCATACTCTGATAAGAATCAGCACCTAACAATTTGTAGCACTTTTGCATCAGTGATTTGGGCATCAAGATGGACTCAAACAAGCATGTCACAATGGAACAAAATGAAGAGAACATCATGATGAACGTTTCAATATATTATGCGCATGAAATGGAGCTACGGTCATGGAGTTATGGCATGAAGAACAGGGGCATAAAACATATCAGGGAAAAGACTTGGTGGATTTTCACCTCCTGAAAACTGGACGAGGAGGTCCCGGGACGGAGAGATCCGGGGACGGGCGCGGGCGTTTGGTTTGTCATGTGGGTGGATATGATCCACCCCGTGGCGGATTCGGCCGAACGGAGCTCCGGCGAGGAGTGAGGCGGCGGCGCCGGCAGGAGGTGGCGGCGGAGGAGCGCTCCAGCGCGGCGGGCGACGGACGAGGGCGGCGGCACGAGGCGAGGCGAGGCGATGCAGTGGGTGGCGAAAGAGGGCGGCAGCACGGCGAGGCGATGCGGCGGCGACGGACGAGGGCGGCGAGCTGTGGTGGCGAGCGGCGGCGTAGGCGGCGGGGCACGACGCACGGGGCGGCGAGGAGCGGCGGGGCACGGCGCACGGGCGGCGAGCTACGATGGCGCTCGCTGGCGAGGCGACGGCGGGGACGCGAGGCTGCGAGGCGCGGGTGCACGGGCGGCGGCGCGGATGGGCAGGCAGGGTGATGTGGTGCTCCATGATTGGTCTGTTGGAAATATGCCCTAGAGGCAATAATAAATAAGTTATTATTATGTTTCCTTGTTCATGATAATCGTTTATTATCCATGCTATAATTGTATTGATAGGAAACTCAGATACATGTGTGGATACATAGACAACACCATGTCCCTAGTAAGCCTCTAGTTGACTAGCTCGTTGATCAATAGATGGTTACAGTTTCCTGACCATGGACATTGGATGTCGTTGATAACGGGATCACATCATTAGGAGAATGATGTGATGGACAAGACCCAATCCTAAGCATAGCACTAGATCGTGTAGTTCGTATGCTAAAGCTTTTCTAATGTCAAGTATCATTTCCTTAGACCATGAGATTGTGCAACTCCCGGATACGGTAGGAGTGCTTTGGGTGTGCCAAACGTCACAACGTAACTGGATGGCTATAAAGGTACACTACAGGTATCTCCGAAAGTGTCTGTTGGGTTGGCACGAATCGAGACTGGGATTTGTCACTCCGTGTAAACGGAGAGGTATCTCTGGGCCCACTCGGTAGGACATCATCATAATGTGCACAATGTGATCAAGGAGTTGATCACGGGATGATGTGTTACGGAACGAGTCAAGAGACTTGCCGGTAACGAGATTGAACAAGGTATCAGGATACCGACGATCGAATCTCGGGCAAGTATCGTACCGATAAACAAAGGGAATTGTATACGGGATTGATTAAGTCCTTGACATCGTGGTTCATCCGATGAGATCATCGTGGAACATGTGGGAGCCAACATGGGTATCCAGATCCCGCTGTTGGTTATTGACCGGAGAACGTCTCGGTCATGTCTGCATGGTTCCCGAACCCGTAGGGTCTACACACTTAAGGTTCGATGACGCTAGGGTTATAAAGGAAGTTTGTATGTGGTTACCGAATGTTGTTCGGAGTCGCGGATGAGATCCCGGACGTCACGAGGAGTTCCGGAATGGTCCGGAGGTAAAGATTTATATATGGGAAGTCCTGTTTTGGTCACCGGACAAGTTTCGGGGTCACTGGTATTGTACCGGGACCACCGGAAGGGTCCCGGGGGTCCACCGGGTGGGGCCACCTGCCCCGGGGGGGCACATGGGCTGTAGGGGGTGTGCCTTGGCCTATATGGGCCAAGGGCACCAGCCCCAAGAGGCCCATGCGCCAAGAGATGAGGGATAGGAAGAGTCCTAAGAGGGGAAGGCACCTCTGAGGTGCCTTGGGGAGGAGGGACTCCTCCTAGCCGCACCCTTCCTTGGAGGAAGGGCCAAGGCTGCGCCTCCCCCCTCTCCCTTGCCCCTATATATATGTGGGGGTGGGAGGGCAGCCATACCAATGTTCTGGTGCAGCCCTCCCCTTCTCCCAAGTCCTTCTCCTCTCCCGTGGTGCTTGGCGAAGCCCTGCAGGATAGCCACGCTCCTCCATCACCACCACGCCGTTGTGCTGCTGCTGGATGGAGACTTCCTCAACCTCTCCCTCTCTCCTTGCTGGATCAAGGCATGGGAGACGTCACCGGGCTGTACGTGTGTTGAACACGGATGTGCCGTCCGTTCGGCACTAGGATCTCCGGTGATTTGGATCACGACGAGTACGACTCCTTCAACCCCGTTCACTTGAATGCTTCCGCTTAGCGATCTACAAGGGTATGTAGATGCACTCTCCTTCCCCTCGTTGCTGGTTTCTCCATAGATAGATCTTGGTGATAGGTAGGAAAATTTTGAATTTCTGCTACGTTGCCCAACATGGTCAGGGCGGTGGCGGACATGTCCGTATGGCGGATTGGACATGTCCGGCGGCGCGAGGAGGAAGAAGACTAGGGTTTGGACCATGAATTTGGAAGGGTTGAACATATTTATAGTTAGAGGGGGTTTGGAAAGTCCAAATGAGGTGCAGTTTTCGACCACGCGATCGTGATCCGACAGCAGAGGACATGGAAGAGGTTTGGATGGGTTATTGGGCTGCTTTGTAGGGGTGTTGGTCTGCAACACACACGAGGCCTTTACGGTTCTGCGGTTAACCGTTGGAGTATCAAACGGACTCCAAATGGCACGAAATTTGACAGGCGGTCTACCGGTGAGGTACCAAGGCCGCTTGGCAAATCTCGGTCGATTCCGAGAATGTTTAACACCCGCACATGAAAAGAGACAAAAGGGGGACGCCAAAGGATGTGAAAGTGTCGGATTGCAAAACGGACAATGGGGAAAAAGCTCGGATGCATGAGACGAAAACGTATGCAAATGCGATGCACATGATGACATGATATGAAATGCATGACATGAAAAAAATGCAAAACGAAGACAAGACCCAACCACGAAGGGAATCTCATATCGCATCTCCAGAAAAAGAAAGAGTCGGAGTTACAAATATGGAAAGTTGTATCCGGGGCGCTACAGGTAGGTAGCGCGGCATAGCAATAGAGCGATCAACTAGCAAGCAAAGATAGAAGTGATTTCGAGGGTATGGTCATCTTGCTTGAGATCCCGCAAGGAAGGAGAACGGGTCCATGAAGAAGACAAACGGACATAGTCGAACGAATCATCACAAACGCGACGTAATCGGAACTAACCCGAAGAAGCAACACCGGAAAGAAGCAAACAACATGGTAAACAACCATCACATAATCATGGCATGATGCACAACCAAGTATGATGCATGTCCGATTTAATGAGGCATGGCATGGCAAAGTGCACAAGCAAAACTACAAGTTAAATGGAGCTCAATATGCAACGAGTTGCATATGGACGAAACACCACAACAATTATTTAGTTCTCTCTCGGTTATGTACTCAACAAAATTAAATGTTGTTAAACATGGCAAGAGGTGAAACATGAGTAAAATACACAGCTAGGCATTTTAAATGAGGCTAGAAACATCAAACAACAATTCCGGTAAATCCTCATGTGCATTAGCAATTTAATGGAACAACAATTTAAACATTTTAAAAGTTATTATCATGATGCAGATGACATGTGCAAGTTATGCAATTTTTATGAAAATGTTGATAAGAGCATGATATGAAGCATTTGGTCACCACGGCGGAACGAAAGGGTGCCACAGCAACAATGACGGGAATGCTGCCACGGCGGCGAAACGGAAAATGATGCTGCGGCAACATTCCGATGATCCGGTAGCTCATGAGGATACCGGTGCAAAAGGAAGTTGGTGTGAGTGTGACATGCAAGATGATGGGGTGCTCCTGGATATCGGGTTCCCACATGTCGACGACAAGGCAACGAGTAACTCGCAAAGAACAACTCGGACACGGTGCAACCACGAGCATCTCATACATCACTCAACATTCGTTCACTGGCGTCGTCTCGGTGGTTATACCTTCGAAGCGTCCAAACGGGATGGTTCGGTTTCGTCGAGGGAAGTGGAGGAAGTAGTCGTACCGCGATGGTAGTAGAAGTAGTGGTACTATCGGTCCTCGATGGTAGTTGTACTCGCATGCTCCAGGGTCGACGGTAGAGGTTCTCGCGATCTCGGCGACGGTAGTGGTACATGTTTATCTTGGGCGAGTTTCCTTAGATGTTTGGGTCAATGAGGGGGTACTTGGCGCAACATAGGTCTACGGGGTCGTCGGGTACATGTTCACATAGTAGTTGTACACGTCGACGGTAGTTGTACTCATATCGTCGTGGAAGTAGTAGTACACACGAAGGTAGTTGAACTTGACGGTTCCATTACATGGGTCTTCGGCAACAGTAGTGGTACACATTTCATAGAATTTTGGGCGGCAGTAGCGATACACAGTTTCGAAGAGGAACTTGACGAATATGAATCCATTCAGGGTTGTCATGGTACTTGGGTTCTCCGGACTTGCCGGTCTCGTTCTAGCGACAGTAGTCCTACACGGTTCAGAGAGGACTTTTCGTTTCGGTATGAAGTCGTTTGGGTGTCGGTCTTGCCGGTGGGGTACTTGGCAAACCCGTGTAGTCGGCCTTGACGTAACTAGTGGTTTTGGAGGTACATAGTCATAGGTGTACAGAGCCATCGTAGAGGTACTTGACATCCACAGGGTTGAACGGGACGCGGACGATGCCGGGAGGCGAAGGCAAGGCAACACGGTGGCGGCCTGTGCTCACTGGTGAAGTAGCAGCTTGGCACGCGCGACGAGGAGGTCTGCAGGAGGCGGGACGAGCTAGATGACGTTGATCCCGTCGAAGGCGCGGCTCCGGGCGAAGGCAAGCGAGGCAGCGACGGTGGACTTGCAACTGCGGGCGCGTTCTCTAGCAGCTCGAGGCGAAGGTGAACGGCGGCGGCGAGAGGGTGCAGCAGCTACTGCTGCTGCCGGCGGCAAGGTCGAGGTGGGTTGGTGGCGACAAGGAGAAGTGGGAGGAGAGGCGCTACGGGGAGCTCCCTTCATGTGCACGAGCGAGGATAGGCACTGAGATGGGGAACGGGCACGGGGCCTCGCTGGTGGCCCGAGCAAGGAGACGGGCATGAGAGGATCTCTTCTCGCTAGCGATGCGTGAGTGGCGGCACGAGGGAGAGGGATGGGATCAAGGGAAGGTGTGGCTCGGGCAAGGGAGCAGCTAGGGGATCGAGAGGAGGCGGCGGGGTGGAGACGAGGGAAAAGGAGAGATCGCACGGGCTAGGTTAGAAGGTTTAGGTGCGCTTCGGGCAGGGAAGGCTGGCGGCTGGGCCTTGGAGGCTGCGGGGGGCCTAGGGGAGGTTGGGCCCGCGCAGGAGGTAGGTAGGCCCAGCTGGGCTGGCTTCTCTCCTCTCTCTCTTTCTCATTTCTCTTTATTTGCCAAAAACAGCAAATAGCAAAGAAAGAAATAAGAGAAAGAAAAGGTTGGAGAAGGAATTTGGGCACAGGGACAATTTTCACGGACTCATAAAAATGTGCTCGTTCTGAGGAAATAAAAAAGACCAAGATTGAAAGATGTAAATGGAGAAAACAATTATCGGCAAGGTTTGGAGGTGAAACTTGAAGCAAAAGAGGCATGGAACTGAAATGCAAGTGTGTTATGGATAATTCCAAATTGATGGAATATTTCTTATAGCTCTCTAAATATCGAGAGGATATGTTATAAAGAGAAATCACTATGTGAATTCCGTCAATTTAAATAGATCAAAGATCTATGCATTTTATTTAGTTGAGTTAAAAAAAATGAAATGGCATGATGGCATGATGACATGATGCAAAGCTCAAGATGCAAAGATGAATGCAACCAAACAAATCACCTGATGAAACTCGGAAACATGGAAGGCATCTGAAGCTCCGGTCTTGGGGCGTCACACTTAACCCCGCGCTCCAAGCGGCACGAGCACCACCTGATGCTACGGGGTGCGGGAGGCACGGCCAGTCACCGTCCACCCTCACCCCACGACAGGCGCGAGTTTCTGCAAGGGCCGCAAGCCATGCCGCAACGACGGCGCCGCACACCCGGAGGGAGCAGGCAAACATGCGGGGTGCACTCACGGTGGCGCGGAGTTGCTGCGTTGCCGGCTGATGGAGAGAGGCCGGGATGCACTGCTAGAACGCGTCGCCAATCTCCTGGATGCAGCGGCCACGGGAGCACAGCCCTTCTGCTACCAGCTCACGCCCCAGGCAGGGGCTGGATCCCACGGCGGGCCTCACCGCGCCCGCCTGCCTCCGAGTGCGCTAGGGGCCTCGTAGACACCAACGCGACCCATGGCGGACGGCTCCCCATCGCACCCGCACCACCCCAGATGGGTGCGGGCATGAGCGCCGGTGCACACGGCCCCAATGTGGCGCTACCCCACCATCCTCAGGACGGCGTCATGGGCTGGGCGACATGGAGCGTGGGGAACTTCGGCGAGGTCTTCAGGGCAAGGTCCTCGGAGGCCTACATGCCCCACATGATGAACCAGGAGTACACGCTGGAAGATGGCCCCGGCTCGTTCCTTGAGCTAGGCTGGGAAGAGGAGGCGCTAGGAGCTGAGGCCTTCCAGGAGCCGCCCGAGAGCCCCACCAACCATGCCGTCGACAAAAGCTACAGGGTACCACTAACCATGCCGTCGACAACAGCTACAGGGTATCCGTCTCACCAGGAAAGGCTCATTGGGGGCTGCGTGGGAGGGGCCAGGAGCAAGGCCCCTCCCCGCTTCGCATGGAGCAAGGGCACCTCGCGAGCGGGGCTGGGCATGACGCACACACGCCACGCGCATGTCGTGCCACGGCTAGTGCTTTCTTATCACGGGGCCCCCTTAGGCGTGTCAACGAGTTCCTTAGGAGCTTCCCAGAAACTCGCAATCTCATGAGCCAATTTTTGGCTCATTCAGGCTATGGTAAACCGCAACAGCAACCTTGCCCCAGGATACGTTAGTTCAAGAAGACGCATATCCAACTCGACCTAAAAAGATAGAAGAAGTAGTATATTTACATGACAGACTTCCCCTCCAAAAATGCTGTTACAACCTCAAGGGCTACACCCGAGCTTCTATGTGCAGGACAAACAGCTGGGAAACACGGGATCAGTCAGACATGTCAGTCCTCGCGTTCCCCGGATTTCCCTCAGACGCGTCGCTGGCATCACCATCACCTTCACCAGCACCGCCATCACCATCGTCGTCCGCGTACGCCACGACCACCACCCCATAGTCATCGGAAGTGAAGGCCCTGACCAGCGTGTCCACATTGTCTTACACCCATCGTGACTGGTCGCCCCGGATGGCCTCGGGTACAGGAGCGATGGCGGCATCAAAATCGAAGTTGGGGTCGGTGTTCTGGAGATGGCTGAAGACGTGGGAGAATGCACGCCCGAGTAGGCCGCGGCTCCTCTCTTCAACAAGTTGGCGAGCTCTTTCGGAACGGTTCTCCAGGCGCGTCACCACATCGATGAAGAAGCGGAGGTGGCTGGCGCAGTCGTTCGCGTGGGGATGAGGAGCATTCTCATCACAGATGTGGCCCAGGGCGATGTTGGCCCTGTTCCTGAGGTCCTGGAGCATGGGGGTGCACGCGCTCCAGCGTCCGCCACTGAAGCACTTCCTCCCTATTCTGCCGCACGACAGACCTGGCGTCAGCGACCCATTGATGAAGAGGGAGCAGCTTGGCGCGGGCAGAGGCCAGTTCGGCCTGCGCCGAGACCAGGGCGGCTGTGGTGGCCTCCTCGCGTCACTCCACCTCGGTCAACCTGGACTTGAGGGCTCAACTTCCACAAGCTTCAACTTCAGGTCAAGCCTACCCACAAGACCCGCGCGAGCCTCGGCCACCCGGCGATCGACCTCCTCCTAGGCCCTGGACTCACGTTCGCCGATAGCATCGTTCGAGCTCAAGGCTACGCTCCACGGCTTCCAGCGCCAATGCCTCCTCGCGCTTCCGGGTCTCTTCCTCTTCGGCGGGCATCGCCCTCAACGACGCAAGGGCGGCGCTGTGCGCCTCCACTTGTTGATCCATGACGGCACTCCAGGCTTGGAGCTCCCACGTGCGCTTCTCCGCGACCTCGTGACGGCGGTCAACATCCCGAGCCTCTTCTAGAGCTCGGGAACAGGCCTCGCGAGAGGCTGCGGGGGAAGCCTCGGCCTTCGCATTATCGAGCTCGTGATGGTGGCACCCGAGGTTGATAGCCACCTTCAGCTTATGCCGCTCCTCCACCAGCTGAAGACCCTCGGCCACGAGGCACGTGTCGACATCAATGAGCTCTTCACCAAGCCGGTTCATCACGCCCATCGCCTCCTGAAAGAGCTCGTGGCGGACGACGCTCCTTTCTTGCGTCGACTCGAGCATGCTGTTGACTCCGTTCTCCGCATCGGGGACATCGAATGGGGCCCCAAGCGGCTCACCCCCTTTCAGCTTGGGCTGGGGGCTGGCGCCCGCCCAGTTGCGGGCCAGGCCTCGTGAGGAGCCCGAACGAGTGGAGTGTAACACCCACGGTGCGGCTATATCTCCCACGTGTCGGAGCACGACTTAGAGGTATAACCGCATAGTAGGCATGTCGCAAGAGGGGCAATCTTTACACATTCCATGTACTGAATAAGAAAGGGATAAAGAGTTGGCTTACAATCGCCACTTCACACAACACATAAATATCATACATCATCGAGATTACAATCAAGGTCCGGCTACGGTACCAAAATAAAGAAAGACAACCCCAAATGCTAGATCCCCGATCGTCCGGACTGGGCTCCATACTGATCAACTGAAAACGAAACAACACAACGAACACAATCTTCATCGAGTTCCCACTTGATCTGGGTTGCGTCACCTGCACTGGTATTATCGGCACCTCCAACTGTTTGGAAGTATCTGTGAGTCACGAGGACTGAGCAATCTCACACCCGCGAGATCAAGACTATTAAAGCTTATGGGTAGGAAAGGGTAGTGAGGTGGAGCTGCAGCAAGCACTAGCATATATGGTGGCCAACTTACGCACGTGAAAGCGAGAAGAGAAGCATAGCACGGTCGTGAACTAGAAGTGATCAAGAAGTGATCCTGAAAGCTACTTACGTTCAAGCATAACACAAGACCGTGTTCACTTCCCGGACTCCGCCGGAAAGACACCATCACGGCTACACACGCGGTTGATTCATTTTAATTAAGTTAATTGTCAAGTTCTCTACAACCGGATATTAACAAATTCCCATCTGCCCATAACCATAGGCACGGTTTTCGAAAGTTCAAAACCCTGCAGGGGTGTCCCAACTTAGCCCATCACGAGCTCTCACGGTCAACGAAGGATATTCCTTCTCCCAAGAAGACCCGATTAGACTCGGAATCCCGGTTACAAGACATTTTGACAATGGTAAAGCAAGACCAGCAAAGCCACCCGATGCACCAAAAAATCTCGATAGGAGTCGCACGTATCTCATTCTCAGGGCACACCGGATGGGAAAGACATCGGGTTGGCATAAACCCTAGTTTCCCAGGGGCCGCCAGACGACGCCCAGTTTGGACCAACACTCAGAGGAGCACTGGCCCGGGGGTTTAAAATAAAGATCACCCTTGAGTCTGCAGAACCCAAGGGAAAAAGGCTTAGGTGGAAAATGGTAAAACCAAGGTTGGGCCTTGCTGGAGGAGTTTTATTCAAGGCGAACTGTCAAGGGATTCCCATAACACCCAATCGCGTGAGGAACGCAAAATTAAGGAACATAACACCGGTATGACGGAAACTAGGGCGGCAAGAGTGGAACAAAACACCAGGCATAAGGCCGAGCCTTCCCCCCTTTACCAAGTATATAGGTGCATTAAATTAAATATGATATAATAATGATATCCCAACAATAACCATGTTCAAACATGGAACAAATTTCAACTTCACCTGCAACTAGCAACGCTATAAGAGGGGCTGAGCAAAGTGCTAACATAGTCAAACAACGGTTTGCTAGGAAAGGTGGGTTAGAGGCTTGTCATGGAAATATGGGAGGAATGATATAGCATGTGGTAGGTATCGCGGCATAGCAATAGAGCGAACAACTAGCAAACAAAGATAGAAGTGATTTCGAGGGTATGGTCATCTTGCCTGCAAAGTTCTCCGAGTTGACGAAAGCTTGATCCTCGTAAGCGTACTCAACAGGTTCCTCGATCACGTACTCGTCTCTCGGCTCTATCCAAAGCAAGAACACAAGCAAAGGACCAACAATCAATCACGGTGCAATGCACAATCAACATGATGCAAAACATGACATGACATGCGGGATGTGATATGCAATGCATATGCTAGCTCCGGAAGGAAAAGATTGATCAAGGCATCAACTTGGCAAACCAAGTTTGCCGCTGGAAAGATGAGTTGATTTCGGTCGAAATCGATATAAAGATCACCGGAGTCGGATGCACGGTTTGCAAATGGCAAGCAAAAAAAGAATGGCACAATTCTGCGATTAACAGCATAATGCCATCTAGAATGCAACAAGAAACTAAGCTACTGCATTCCAACAAAGCAACAAAGCATAAGGCAGTGATCTAGTCAAGATGCTTGATAAAAGATGAACACTGAGCTATTGCTAAATAACAAAAGTGTCGGTTCAAACAAGCATGGCAGAAGTGCAAAAGATATCAGCTTCACAGACTTAAAGATGTCAGGAATTAACATCAGGAAGACATGTTTAGAGCAAGCTAACAACATGCTACAGGAACATATCATAACAAACAAAGGAATGACCTGAATCAACTCAAATCATAGAACAAAAGTCCCTTATTGAACATGAGCCAAAATAGAAAATATGATGGCGCCCATGTAAACATAGCAAGATCCGTTAACAGACTCAGCATAAACAGAAATATGAAGGCACCTTTACGAAATTGATTCACTCAACACAAGGCATTGCATGACAAGATAAGCGTAGAATCAGCAAGAAGACATGTTCATGAAGCTAACCATGGGAAGATCAAGTTCATAGCATGCATGGATCAACTACAAGAACCATGGCAAAATTGATTAACATGTAAACAATCTGCCAGGAACATTTTATAGCAAAAGTATAGCAAGATTAAGTCATGCTAGGGCACTCCATAATTTCAAATAGGGGAATGGATGGATAGAGCAAAACCACATATCAAAATCATCCTTACTGAACATACTCAAAAGAAGCATGTATCGCACTGTAGCAACATGAATACATCGCATAAAAATAACAGCAGAGCAAAGACTTAGTGAAATTCTAAGTCCCTGAAATCAGCAATATCACGAAGGCTACTTTGCATGCTTGTGCTAGTAACTACAAGGATCACAAAAATACATTCCATACACCCCTGTAAAGGTGGCAGGGAATAGACAAAAATACATGTAGAGCTCAAGTCCATATGCAGCACACAACAAATGTAGCAAAAATGACAAATCCTCATAATCTGATAAGCAACAGGAGCAAACATTTTATAGCACTCTTGCATCAACGATTTGGGAATTAAGATGGACTCAAACAAGCATGCCACAATGGAACAAAATGAAGAGCACATCATGATGAACATTTTGATATATCATGCACGCAAAATGGAGCTACGGTCATGGAGTTATGATGCAATGAACATGGCCTGAAAATATCACAGATCTGGGGACTTAGAGAAAAATAAACCTCCAGAAAAGTCAACTCGGGACGGAGATAACCGGGACGCGGGGATGCCGTTTGCTTCGTATCCCGATGGATCTGATCCACTCCAGCCCGGATCTCGGTGGAGAAGTGGCCGCAGTTCGGAGAGATCACCGAAGATGGAGGGAGAGGGCGCCGGAGTAGTTACCTGAGACGCGGATCCGAGGCGGCGGGGTCGCGGCGTGCGGAAGAGCGACGGTCACCGGTGTGGCGGGCAGCAGCCGGCTAGAGGAGTAGCGACGCGACATGACGGGGCGAGGTAACCGGAGCTCACCGGCGTTGGCGGCCAGCGAGGCGAGGCGGCGTGGACCGGCATTGGCGGCCTGCAGGGGTGTCCCAACTTAACCCATCACAAGCTCTCACGATCAACGAAGGATATTCCTTCTCCCAGGAAGGCCCGATCAGAGTCGGAATCCCGGTTACAAGACATTTCGAAAGTGGTAAAACAAGACCAGCAAAGCCACCCGAATGTGCCGACAAATCCCGATAGGAGCTGCACATATCTCATTCTCATGGCACACCAGATTGTCCAAGATTACGGTAGGCCAGCCCAGAGTTTCCCCTGGTGGCCACCGGCTGCTGACAGGTTGGACCAACGCTCAGAGGAGCACTGGCCCGGTGGTTTAAAATAAAGATGAACCTTGAGTCCACGGAACCTAAGGGAAAAAGGCTTAGGTGGCAAATGGTAAAACCAAGGTTGGGCCTTGCTGGAGGAGTTTTATTCAAGGTGAACTATCAAGGGGTTTCCATTATAACCCAATCGTGTAAGGAACGCAAAATCAAGGAACATAACACTAGTGTGACGGAAGCTAGGGCGGCAAGAGTGGAACAAAACACCAGGCATAAGGTCGAGCCTTCCACCCTTTACCAAGTATATAGGTGCATTAAATTAAATACGATATAATAATGATATCCCAACAATAACCATGTTCAAACATGGAACAAACTTCAACTTCACCTGCAACTAGAAACGCTATAAGAGGGGCTGAGCAAAGTGCTCACATAGCCAAACAACGGTTTGCTAGGAAAGGTGGGTTAGAGGCTTGTCATGGCAATATGGGAGGAGTGATATAGCAAGTGGTAGGTATCGCGTCATAGCAATAGAGCGAACAACTAGCAAACAAAGATAGGAGTGATTTCGAGGGTATGGTCATCTTGCCTGCAAAGTTCTCCAAGTTGGCGAAAGCTTGATCCTCGTAAGCGTACTCAACGGGTTGCTCGATCACGTACTCGTCTCCAGGCTCTATCCAAAGCAAGAACTCAAGCAAAGGACCAACAATCAATCATGGTGCAATGCACAATCAACATGATGCAAAACATGACATGACATGTGGGATGTGATATGCAATGCATATGCTAGCTCCGGAAGGAAAAGATTGATCAAGGCATCAACTTGGCAAACCAAGTGTGCCGCTGGAAATATGAGTTGATATAAAGATCACCGGAATTGGATGCACCGTTTGCAAATGGCAAGCAAAACAAGAATGGCACAATTCTGCGATTAACAGCACAATGCCATCTAGAATGCAACAAGAAACTAGGCTACTGCATTCCAACATAGCAACAAAGCATATGGAAGTGATCTACTCAAGATGCTTGACAAAAGAAGAACACTAAGCTACGACTAAGTCACACAAGAGCATGTTCAAACAAGCATGGCAAAAGTGCAAAAGATATCATCTTCACATCAGGAAGCAATGTTTAGACCAAGCAAACACCATGCTACAGGATCAGATCATAGCAATAAAAGGCATGGCATGAATCTACTCAAAACATAGCACAAAACTCCCTTACTGACCATAAGCCAAAAATGATCAGAAGATATGATGGCACCCATGTAAACATAGAAAGTTTCGTTGACAGATTCAGACTTGGCGGAAAACTAGGATGGCAAAAACATAATTATGAAGGCATGTTTGCGAGCTTGATTCAGTCAACACAAGGCATTGCATGGCAAGATAAGCATATTACCAGAAAGAAGACATGATCATAAGTCTAACCATGGCAAGAACAAGTTTATAGCATGCATGGATCAACTATAACATCCATGGAAAAATTGATTAACATGTAAACAATCTGCCAGGAACATTTTGTAGCAAAAGTAGAGCAAGACTAAGTCATGCTAGGGCACTCCATAATTGCAAACAGGGGAATGGATGGATAGAGCATAACCATATGTCAAAATCATCCTTACTGAAGATACTCAAAACAAGCATGGATCACTCTGTAGCATCATGGATACATGGCATAAAAATAACAGCACAACAATGACTTAGTGGGAAAACGAGGTCTAGTCTTCCAGATCTGGATCTGGGGCTTCAGCACGGACATCGAGGTTGACCGAGGAGCTCGTCGGAGTTCTAGCCGGGGAAGAAGAGGACGGTCGGAGGACGTCCCGTTCGGATCCGGTGGCCGGAGCGGGGGAAGAAGGCCGGAGAGGGGGCGGCGACCGCGGCGGCGATAGGCGGAGCTACGGGCGGCGGCCGGCGCGAGTGAAGGAGGCGGCGCGGGGCGGCGGCGGAAGGCGGCGGAAGGCGCAGCGGCGACGGGCGGAGCCGAGCGCGCTCGGGCGGCGGGGAGGCGCGGGCGCGCGGGCCAGGAAGGCCCAGCGCGGGCCTGGCGGGCCGCCGGCGGTACGCGGTGGCGGAGGCCACGTGGCACGATGCTACTGGCTCGGGGCGGCAGCGCGAAACGTCCGGCGGGCGGTGGACATATCCGGTGGCGCGGAGGGAGTTGGATCTAGGGTTTGGACCCAAAATTTTGGAGTGGTGCACATATATATACCTAGAAGGAGGTGGGAGTGTCCAAGAGTGCGGTTTTCGGACAAGCAGTCGTGATCGAACGACCAAGAGGATGGAGGGGGTTTGGATGGGTTTGTGGGCTGACTTGGAGGGGTGTTGGGCTGCAACACACACGAGTATCAAACGGACTCCAAATGGCACGAAAATTGACAGGCCGTGTACCGATGGTATACCAAGGCTGCTTGGCAAATCTCGGTCCATTCCCAGAATGTTTAACACCCGCTGACGAAAAGAGACGAAAGGGGGCGCCGAAGGACGTAGGAGTGTCAGATTGCAAAACGGACAACGGGAAAAATGCTCAGATGCATTAGACGAACACGTATGCAAATGCGATGCACATGATGACATGATATGATATGCATGATATGGACAAAATGCAAAACAAAGACAAAACCCTACCACGAGGGGAATCTCATAACTTAGAGCATGGCAAGAGTTGCAGTACAAATATGGTAAGTTACATCCGGGGTGTTACCCACAAAGAGCAGACCAGCGCGCGGCAGCACGGTAGAGAGCACACAAGCAATTTACCCAGGTTCAGTCCGCCGCAAGGCATAAGACCCTACTCCTACTTTGGTCGATTGATGGTGGAAATGAACATGGTGATGCATGGTACACTTGCCCTGCAAGGCCTGCCTCAGGGCTATGGTGACCACAAGCATATGGTGGCTTGGGTTTGTCAAGTTTCCAACCCTCTAACCCCCTCCCACGAATGCCATGGGCCTCCTTTTATAGATTAAGGGGTCACCACAGTGGCAAAACAGTCAATACCAACTGATATGATAGCAAACAATGCTATCATACCTAACTTTGCGGTCTGGCAGGGTGCATTAAATGCACCACTCAGTGTCACATCACTAGCTATCCGGCAAGGTCTGCCGGCCTTATCTCGCCAGCTCCGCACCTGTTCTCTTGACACGTCGCTCGACGGGTGTCACATGTGGGTTTCTTCAATAGGAGATGGCTGCCATGTGGCAAATGTTGCCACTTAATCACCTTGCAGCTTGACACCGCACTGATTGACGACATGGGTCGTACTTGCACGGTTGGTGGGGTGGTTCTGTGTCACGCCCAATATGCAACACTATCCTACAGAGACTCAAAGGTCCCACCAAGGATAGAACTGCATATTGACACGCTTTTGCAAGGTAGATTTCATTACAACGTACCATTGCACAATAGTTGGGGTACATACAAAAGCATACATCAATACAGCATACATAGAACAACATCCGACTACGGATGAAACACAAACAAAGGCTCAAACGACATCCACCCTGCTAGCCCAAGCTGCCGACTAGGAACTTATCCCCTGAAATAAGAAGAAGCAGAAGTAGAACTCCAACACAAGCAAACATTGCTCTCGCGTCATGATCATCGCATTACCTGTACCTGCAACTGTTGGTGTAGTAATCTGTGAGCCACAAGGACTCAACAATCCCATTACCATGGGTATCAAGACTAGCAAAGCTTAAATGGGTAAGCAAGGGGTAAACTAGTGAGGTTGCAGCATCGGCTAAGAAAAGTATGGTGGCTAACTCACGAGTACAAGAGTAAGATGAGAAACTACGCAAATGGTCGCAAAATAGTAACGATCAATAAGTGATCCTGAACTACTTATGTTCAAACATAACCCAACCATGTTCTCATCTCGAACTTCCCCGAAAGGAGACAGTGATGGCTATGAAGTGTGGTTGGTGTATTTTAGTTGAGTTTACTTCAAGTCCTCTACAACCGGATATTAACAAATTCCCATATGCCACATAACCGTGGGCATGGCTCTCGAAAGTTTAAACCCATGCAGGGGTGTCGGAACTTAGCCCATGACAAGCTCACGATCCACTGAGACAATCCTCCATCTCCGGACCCTCCGATCAGACTCGGAATCCCGGTGCACAAGACATTTCGACAATGGTAAAACAAGTCCAGCAAGACCTCCCGATGCACCGACCTAGCCTGATAGGAGTTGCGTGATCTCATTCTCAGGGTACACCGGATGAGCGAAGCGTACAAGATCCAAATAACCCAAGTTGCCTAGGGGCGGTCACACACGGTCCTCTATTTGGGACCAACACCATCAGCACTGTCCCCCCTGCTATGTAAAAATCCTCAAGTTCATGACGCACTATGCCAATTAACTATTATGTTCAAGTATTATTATGGCAAATGTTAAAACCAATGTTGGGCCTTGCTGGAAGAGTTTTATTCAAAGCGAACTGTCAAGAGGGTCCCATAAACCCTCACCGTGTTAGGGACGCAAACTCAAGGAACATAACACTCGTATGACGAAAACTAGGGCAGCAAGAGTGGAACAAAACACCAGGCAACAGGCCGAGACTTCCACCCTTTACCAAATATATAGATGCATTAATTAAATAAGAGGTATAGTGATATCCCATGAAATCCATGTCCCAACATGGAGCAACCTTGAACTAGCAACGCTATAAGAGGGCCTAAGCACAGTTGTAACATGGCCAAACTATGGTTTGCTAGGATGGGTGAAAAGGTTAGAGGCTATCATGGCAATTTGGGAGGCTTGATAAACCAATGGTAGGTAGCGCGACATAGCGATAGCATCGAGACAACTAGCATAGCAAAGATAGTAGTGAGATCCAAGGTGACGGTCATCTTGCCTGAAATCCCACTAGGAAGAAGAACGAGTCCTTGAAGTAGATGAACCAACATAGTCGAATGGATCCTCACAATCGCTATGTAACCGGAACTATCAAGGAGAAGCACAACCGAGAAGAAGCAAACATCTTGGTAAAAAACCATCACAAAAACATGGCATGATGCACAATCAAGTATGATGCATGTATGGTTTAATGAGGTATGGCATGGCAAAGTGCACAAACGGGGTCCTGCTCATCCAGCCATCCACGGGGTCCTGTTCATCCAACCCCAACTAGCTCGATCGGGGTCCTGTTCATCTAGCGACAACGGCCTCTACAACCATGGGGTCCTATTCATCCAAACCCCACGGGGAACTGTTCATTAAGAGGCAGCTTTGGTCGACTTCAGTTAGCAGCAGTAGTGAAGCAATCACTCGGGTTCAGATAACAGCAAGGGATCGATCGGGGTTCAGTAATGTAGCTAGTGCAATCGCTCGGGATCAGTTAGAGCCCAACGCCTCGCTCGGGTTCAGTTAGATCTCAACACCTCGCACACACGCGTGTATGTGTACGAGAGAAACACGCAAACCTCCATGCATTGCTCGGCCCCGACCACCCACCGTAACCGGAAACTCCCTGATATTTTCCTCGCTCTCTCTTCTACCACAGCTCTTCTACCACAGTTTCAATTTATACTAACTATTTAACTAATTTTGTTTATACTAACTATTTAAAATAACCAATCCGGAAAAAATAGAGAAAAAACTTACCGCGATGGGTCGGGGCAGCGGGACGCCGGCGCTGTGGGGCATTAGGGCGGCGACAGCATCAAGCGGTGGGCCGGGGCTTCAGGTCATCGGGGGGCAGGCCGGAGCGGCGGGGCGTCGACGGTGGCAGGTGGCTGGCCGAGGCGGCGTGGGGTCGGGGTGGCGGCGTGCTGTGGTCGGGGAGAGAGAGAGGCAGAGAGAGAAGAGATAGAGAGGAGGTGGTGGGTCATTAGGTAGTCACTGCTTTCCCCTCTGCTAGCGGATGGCAAAGAATCATTGTCGTCAGTGGCCCCACCCCACCTCTTTGCCGTCTCCTAGCTGACGACAAAGGTTCTTTGTCGTTCGCTAGTAGATGGCAAAGAGCTGGCTAATGGAAAATAGTATCTTTGCCTTTAGCCTGTTTTTGACGTCTATTTTTTGTAAGCAGACGACAAATACCCTCTTTGTCGTGAGCTAGGAGACGACAAAGAAATGGCTGACGGCAAATTTCCTGATTCCGGTAGTGTTTAATATCTTTAGGACATGGCATTTTCTTAATTGCATCGCTTTATCCACCTCGATACCTCATTCAAAAATTTTATGCCCCAATACAAGACCTTCAGTAACCATAAAGTGGCACTTCTCCCAATTCAAGACAATATTATTTTGTTCAAATCTTTGCAAAAATCGATCAAGGTTGCTTAAGTAATCATCGAAAGAAGTTCCATAAACGGAAAAATCATCTCCGAAAACCTCAACAATCTTTTCACAAAAATCAGAGAATATAGCAGTCATACATCTTTGAAAGGTAGTTGGTCCATTGCATAAACTAAAAGCCATACGTCTATAAGCATAAGTTCCAAAAGGACAAGTAAAGGTGGTTTTCTCTTGATCAGGTTGTGAAATAGGTATTTGTGAGAAACCAGAATATCCATCAAGAAAACAAAAGTTTGTGTACTTAGATAATCTTTCTAGCATTTGGTCAATAAACGGCAGAGGGTAATGATCTTTTCCACTACCTTTATTTAATTTTATAAAATCAATTACCATTATATAGCCAGTAACAATTCTTTGCGGAATGAGTTCATTTTTATCTTTAGGAACTACAGTAATACCTCCCTTCTTACAGACATAATGAACATGACTTACCCATCTACTATCAGCTATGGGATAGAGTATACATGCTTCCAGAAGCTTTAGTATTTTAGTTCTAACCACTTCTTTCATCTTAGGATTCAAACATCATTGGTGATCAAAATCAGGTTTAGCATCAGGTTCCATACTAATCTTGTGCTGACCCTGATAGGCAAATAAAAAGGCATTTTTTGTGAAGTGGGGAGATGAAAATGAGAGTCAAATGTAAAATAATGTAAATTGCAAATAATTCTGAAGTGGGGGAGATGAAAACAAGAGGCAAATGGAAAATAATGTAAATCCCCGGCAACAGCGCCAGAAATTCCTTTTGATGTTGGTTGAACTACGTCGTTATTTCCACAAAGCGGAAGGGATTATGCAGCACAACTACGGTAGGTATTTCCCTCACATTATGAAACCAAGGTATCAAATTAGTAGGAGATCCAAGCAACACTATGAAAACGGTACATGCAAACAAAGAACAAATACTTGCAACCCGACGTGTATAAGGGTTTGTCAATCCCTTCTTCCAGTAACGGCGCTAGAAATTGTCAAGTTGACAGGATAAAATTGTCATAGATTGGAGAAATCGATCTCTATAAAACGTGAAATTAAATATGCAAATAAAAAGTGCAGCATGGTATTTTTGGGGTTTTGGAATAATATATCTAGAAGTAAAAGTGGAACATAATAGACCGAAAGCAAATATGATAAAGAATAGACCCAGGGGCGTATATTTCACTTGTGGCTTCTATCAAGAAATAGCATACCATGGGCAAACAAATTACTATTGGGCGATTGATAGAAAATTGAATAGTTATGACGATATCCAAGGCAATGATCAATATGTAGGCGTCAAAGATTAGTAGAACGACTCCTGTCTGCATCTACTACTATTACTCCACACATCGACCACTATCTAGTATGCATCTAGTGTATTAAGTTCATGGAGAAACCGAGTAATGCAATAAGAACAATGACGTGATTTAGACGAGATCTATTCATGTAGGAATAGCCTCGATCTTGTTATCCTTAATCGCAACGATACATGCGTGTCTTGCTACCCCTTCTGTCACTGGGAAAGAACACCGCACGATCGAACCCATCACAAAGCACCTCTTCCCATGGCAAGAAAAATTGATCTTGTTGGCCTAACTAAACCAAAGATTCAAAGAATAAATATGAGGCTATAAATAACCATGCATATAAGATATCAAAGAAGACTTAGACAATATTCATGGATAAAAGATTTGATCATAAACTCAAAGTTCATCAGATCCCAACAAACACACCGCAAAAAGAGTTACATCGAATAGAGGAAGCCATCTACCTACTGCCTACAGACTCATAGGTCTATGATGAACTACTCACGCATCATCGGAGAGGCACCAATGAGGATGATGAACCCCTCTGTGATGGTATTTGATTGGATCTTGTGGTTATGGAACTTGCAGCTGCTGGAATTGTGTTTCTTCGACTCCCCTAGCGTTTTTGGAATATTTGGGGATTTATAGGGAAAAGAGGTGGTGCGGGAGGTCACCGAGGTGGGCATAACCTACCTTGGCACGCCTGGGCCCACATGCGCGCCCTGGTGGGTTGTGCTCCCTCGGAGCCCCCCTCTGGTACTTCTTTGGCCTAACAGGTGTCAGAGTCAAGAAAAATTCTCCAGAAAGTTTCGCTGTGTTTGGAATCCATTTTGTATTGATTTTCTGTGATGTAAAAAACAAGCAAAAAACAGAAACTAGCACTGGGCACTATGGCAGTAGGTTTGTCCCAAAAAATGATATAAAGTAGATATAAAATGATTCTAAAACATCAAAGAATGATAATATAACATCATGGAACAAGCAAAAATTATAGATAGGTTGGAGACGTATCAGCATCCCCAAGTATAATTCCTACTCGTCCTCGGGTTGGTAAATGATAAAAATGGAATTTTTGATGTGGAATGCTGCCTAACATGTTCATCACATATTCTTTTCTTTTGTAGCATGTACATTTGGACTTTTATATGGTTCAAAGGAATTGTTTAGTTTTGACATAAAGATTTCAATACTAAAGCATATCAATAAGGAACCATGTCTTTCAAAATATCAACACTAAAGAAAGTTATCCCTAGCCCATCATGCTCAATCATTGATCCATTCATGAAACACACTCGCATATTAGCTACACTCAATGCTCAAGTACGATCATTGTGCCCCTTAGTTGGTGCTTTATAAGAGAAGATGGAGACTCATATAAAAATAAAAATTGCATAAAGTAAATAGATAGGCCCTTCGTAGAGGGAAAGGGATTTGTAGAGGTGCTAGAGCTCAAAGCCTAAATTGAGAGATAAAATTTTTGAGAGGCATACTTTTCCCGTCAGCGAAAACGACCGAGTAATTCCCAACACTTTCCATGCTAGATATGTCATAGGCGGTTCCCAAACATAAAATGCAGTTTATTCCTTTTTCCACCACTCTTTCACATTCCACAGTTATCCGTATCCACGGGTACCGTCCATACCAACACTTCCCAAGGAATTTATTATTTGACAACATAAAGTAAATTTCTTTTTTTCATTTCGGGACTGCGCATCCCTATTACCGTTGTATTCTTGTGCAATGACATGTGAATAAAGACTCATCTTGAGAATAACAAATCTAGCATGGAAAATATTGGCCACCCCCTACCGATTCATGAGCGGTACAAGCACACAAAAAGGAAATTTATTTTGAAAATTTAGAGATGGCACATAGAAATTTGCGTAGAATGGCACGGGAATACCACATATAAGTAGGTATGGTGGACTCATATGGAAAAACTAGGTTTAAGGATTTTGGATGCACAAGTAGTATTTTTACTTAATACAAGTGGAGGCTAGCAAATAGATTGAGAAGCAACCAACCAAGAAACGAAAAATCACATAAGCGAGCATTAAGGATAACTAACACCGAATAATGCACCACAAGTAGGATGTAATTTCATTGAATAACTATTGACTTTCGTGCTTGCATAGGCAATCACAAACCTTAACAACAATCTTCTTACTAAGCATAATTACTCATCAACATGACTCACATATTATTATCATCATACTGCAAAACTATTACAAGGAATCAAGTTTACTTTGTCCAATGATCTTCATGAAAGTTTTTATTATATCCCTCTTGAATATCTATCACCTTGCGACTAATATCGTATGGTGCTTTTTTATAAGCTCAAACAAATTTAAGTGAAGAACATGAGCATAAAATTTTTCATCTCTCAAAATAATATAAGTGAAGCATGAGAGAATTTCTTCAAAAATTTACTAACTCTCAAATAAACCTAAGTGAAGCGTGAGAGCATTCCTTCAAAAATATTAAAGGACACCATGATCAAAAAGATATGAGTGAAGCACTAGAGCAATTCCATAGCTCAAAAAAAGTGAAGCATAGAGAGCAATTCTAACAAATCATAGCATAATTTTTGCTGTCTCAAATAGGTGTGCCAGCAAGGATAGCTGACACAAACTAAAAAGCAAAACAAGCAAAGACTCATATAATACAAGACGCTCCAAGCAAAACTCATGATATATGACGAATAAAAATATAGCTCAAAGTAAAATATCGATGGTCGTTAGAAGAAAGAGGGGGTGCCTTACGGGGCATCCCCATGCTTAGTTGCTTGGTTCTCCTTGAATATTAATTTGGGGTGCCATGGGCATCCCCAAGCTTAGGCTCTTTTCACTCCATATTCCATTATCCATCGTGATCTAACCAAAACTTGAAAACTTCAATCACACGAAACATAACAAAACCTTCATGAGATCTGTTGGTATAAGAAAGCAAAACACTACTCTAAGTACTGTTGCAAACCCATTCATATTTTATAATTACATTATATCTACTGTATTCCAACTTTACCATGGCTTACACCCCCCGATACAATCTATAGATTCATAAAAATAAGCACACAATGCAACGAAAACAGAATCTTTCAAAAATAGAGCAGTCTGTAGTAATCTTAAAACTTGGTATACTTCTGTAACTCCAAAATTTCCGAGAAATTAGGACGATGTAGGAAATTTGTATATCAATCTTGTGTAAAAAATTAAGATTTTTATGTCGCTTATCTGATTTATAAAAATTATATTACTGGACGCAAGTGTTTCTGTTTTCCAACAAGATCAAATCAACTATCACCAAACATAATCCCAAAGGCTTTACTTGGCACAAAAACTAAATAAAATATAAAAATCACAATCATAAGAGTAGCATAATTGTGCAAACACTCAAAATCAGAAAGAAAAAGGAAAAAATAAATTTTATTCATTGGGTTGCCTCCCAACAAGTTGTATCGTTTTATGCCCCTAGCTAGGCATTCAATTTCAACGATGCTCATACGAAAGATACTAATTGAAACACAAAGAGAAAGCATCGTGAAACATGTGCCAAACACATTTAAGTATAACATACTTCCTATGCACAAGAATTTTATAAGCAAAGAAATTATCAAGACAAGAAATATCTAGCATATACAAAGGAGGGGAATAAAACATTGAAAATATCAACATAATGAGAGGTAATTTAGTAACATGAAAATTACTAAATTCAACAATATAGCAATCATATAAAAATTTATTTTCATGATCCACAAGCATAAAAGTCTTATAATCTTCCAAGATAGTGGGATTAACATAAACTAAAGTCATAACCTCTCCGAACCCACTTTCATCAAAAAATTCATAAGATTGAACACTCACCAAATATGTAGGAATATTTTTAGCTAAACTTGACGCTCCTCCAAACACACTTTCAGTATTATTGCAAACATTATTATCAATATCATACTCATAATGATGCTTAAATAAATTTTCAAGATCATAAGAAGAATCACCCCCATCATGATCATTGCAATAAGTAATGCACATAGAAAAATTAGCATCCCCAAACTTGGGGTTTTGCATATTATTAGCACAATTTACATTAATAGAATTTATATTAAAATCATTGCACCCATGATTGTCATTCAAGGAGTTATCATGAACCACTTCATAAATTTCTTCATCACAATTTTCAGATTCACGAATCTCAAGCAAAACTTCATAAAGATAATCTAGTGCACTCAACTCACTAGAAATTGGTTCATCATGATTGGATATTTAAAAAATATTAGCTTGTAGATGGGGATCCATATAAATAGATTTTTAGCAAGCGAAGATGCAAGCATATAGAAGGTACATGGCAACACAAGCAAACAAAAGATCAAACAAGAAAAAGGGCCAAACTAAAGAAGGCGAATAAAAAGGGAAATTTTTGTAAAGTGGGGGAGATGAAAACGAGAGGCAATTGGCAACTAGTGTAAATTGCAAGGAGATGAGATTTGTGACTAGGAACCTGATAAATGTTGATGATGTATCCCCGGCAATGGCGCCAGAAATTCCTTTTGATGTCGCTTGAACTACATCGGTATTTGCCCAAACAGGAAGGGATGATGCAACACAACTACGATAGGTATTTCCCTCGGTTATGAAACCAAGGTATCAAATTAGTAGGAGAACCAAACAACACTATGTAAATGGTGCCTGTACACAAAGAACAAATACTTGCAACCCAATGCATATAAGGGGTTGTCAATCCCTTCTTCGGGTAACGGCGCCTGAAATTGTCAAGTTGACGGGATAAAATTGTGATAGATTGGATAAATAGATCTCGATAAAACACGAGATAAAATATGCAAATAGAAAGTGCAGCAAGGTACTTTTGGATTTTTGGAATAATAGATCTGAAAACAAAATTGGCAAATAATAGACCAGAAAGCAAATATGATAAAGAATAGACCCTGGGCCATAGATTTCACTAGTGGCTTCTCTCAAGAAATATCATATTGTGGGTAAATAAATTACTATTGGGCAATTGATAGAAAATTGAATATTTATGATGAAATCCAATGAAATGATCAATAAATAGGCATCACGTCCAAGATTAGTAGACCGACTCTTGCCTGCATCAACTACTATTACTCCACACATCGACTGCTATTCAACATGCATCTAGTGTATTAAGTTCATGGAGAAATGCAGTAATGCAATAAGAACGATGACATGATGTAGACGAGATCTATTCATGTAGGAATAGCCCGCATCTTGTTATCCTTAATAGCAATGATACATGCGTGTCTTGTTGCCCCTTCTGTCACCGGGAAAGACCCCGTACAATCTAACCCATCACAAAGCACATCTTCCCATTGCAAGAATAATCAATCTAATTGTCCTAACTAAACCAAACATTCGAATAAGAAATACGAGGCTATAAATAATCATGCATATAAAAGATCAAAGAAGATTCTAATAATATTCATGGATAAAAGATCTGGTCATGAACTCAAAGTTCATTGGATCCCAACAAACATACCGCAAAAAGAGTTACATTAAATAGATCTCTAGGAGACCATTGTAATGAGAATCAAAACAGAGAGAAGAAGCCATACGCATCATCGGAGAGGCAGCAATTGAAGGAAATGTGCCCTAGAGGCAATAAGAAAGTTGTTATTTTATATTTCCTTATTCATGATAAATGTTTATTATTCAAGCTAGAATTGTATTGATCGGAAATATAAATACATGTGCGAATACATAGACAAAGACTATGTCCCTAGTGAGCCTCTACTTGACTAGCTCATTAATCAAAGATGGTTAAGGTTTCTTGACCATGGACATGAGTTGTGATTTGATAACGGAATCACATCATTATTTAGATTATGCAACTCCCGAATACCGAAGGGATTCCTTGTGTGCTATCAAATGTCACAAAACTGGGTGGTTATAAAGATTATCTACATGTATCTCCAAAGGTGTCTGTTGAGTTGGCATAGATCGAGATTAGGATTTGTCACTCCGAGTATCGGAGAGGTATCTCTGGGCCCTCCTGATAATACACATCATAAGCTTGCATGCAAACGACTAAGGAGTAATCACGAGGTGATGAATTACGGAACGAGTAAAGAGACTTGCCGGTAACGATATTAAACTAGGTATGTAGATACTGACGATCGAATCTCAGGCATGTAACATACCGATGGACAAAGGGAATTACGTATGTTGTCATAACGGTTGGACCGATAAAGATCTTTGTAGAATATGTGGGAGCCAATATGAGCATCCAGGTTGCGCTATTGGTTATTAACCTGAGATGTATCTTGGTCATGTCTACATAGTTCTCGAACCCATAGGGTCCGCACACTTAACGATATAGTATTATACGAGTTATGTGATTTGGTCACCAAACATTGTTCGGAGTCCAAGATGAGATCACGGACATGACGAGGAGTATTGAAATGGTCGAGAGGTAAGGATTGATATATAGGACGATTGTATTTGGACACTGGAAGCGTTCCGGAAGGTATCGGGTATTTATCGGAGTACCGGAGGGGTTATCGGACACCCCCGAGGGAATACATTGGCCATATGCCGATGAGTGGGGTGCACACCAGCCAACAAGGGGTGGCGCGCCCCCTATGGCAGGAGGCAAATCGGGAGAAGGAAAAGAGTGGGTTCGCCCCCTTCCTTCTCTCTTCCCCCTTCCCTTTTACCTCCGGTGTTTTATGGAAGGGGGCGCCACTTGGGGAAACCCCAAGTAGGATTTGGATCCTACTTGGGGTGCACCCTGGCTTCCTCCCCTCTCCCTCCCGCCTATATATTTGTGGGGGCGCCCCTAGCACACCCTAGACAATTTCCTATCGATGTGCGGCGCCCCCTTCACCGTCTGCGCCTCCGGTAATATTTTCGTAGTGCTTAGGCGATGGCCTGAGGAGATCAGTTCACCGTCACCACGCTGTCGTGCTGATAGAACTCATCTACTACCTTGACGTCTTGCTGGATCAAGAGGGCGAGGGACGTCATCGAGCTGAACATGTGCAGAACTCATAGGTGCCGTACGTTCGGTACTTGATCCGTCAGAGCTAGAAGAAGTTCGACTACATCAACCGCGTTGTCAAATGCTTCCGCTTATGGTCTACGAGGGTACGTAGACACACTCTCCCCCTCGTTGCTATGCATCTCCATGGACAGATCATTGTGTGTTGGTAGAATTTTTTTTTTCATGCAACGATTCCCAATAGTGGTATCAGAGCAAGGTCTATGCGTAGATGATATGCATGAGTAGAGCACAAAGATTTGTGGGCGGTGATAGTCATACTGCTTACCACCAAAGTCTTATTTTGATTCGGAAGTATTGTGAGATGAAGCTGAAGGAAATATGCCCTAGAGGCAATAATAAAGTTATTATTTATTTCCTTATTTCATGATAAATGTTTATTATTCATGCTAGAATTTTATTAACCAGAAACATAATACATGTGTGAATACATAGACAAACAAAGTGTCACTAGTATGCCTCTACTTGACTAGCTCGTTAATCAAAGATGGTTATGTTTCCTAACCATAGACATGTGTTGTCATTTGATTAACGGGATCACATCATTAGGAGAATGATGTGATTGACTTGACCCATTCCGTTAGCTTAGCACTCGATCGTTTAGTATGTTGCTATTGCTTTCTTCATGACTTATACATGTTCCTATGACTATGAGATTATGCAACTCCCGTTTACCGGAGGAACACTTTGTGTGCTACCAAACGTCACAACATAACTGGGTGATTATAAAGGAGCTCTACAGGTGTCTCCAAAGGTACATGTTGGGTTGGCGTATTTCGAGATTAGAATTTGTCACTCCGATTGTCGGAGAGGTATCTCTGGTCCCTCTCGGTAATGCACATCACATAAGCCTTGCAAGCATTGCAACTAATGAGTTAGTTGCGAGATGATGCATTACAGAACGAGTAAAGAGACTTGCCGGTAACGAGATTGAACTAGGTATTGAGATACCGACGATCGAATCTCGGGCAAGTAACATACCGATGGCAAAGGGAACAACGTATGTTGTTATGCGGTCTGACCGATAAAGATCTTCGTAGAATATGTGGGAGCCAATATGAGCATCCAGGTTCCGCTATTGGTTATTGACCAGAGACGTGTCTCGGTCATGTCTACATTGTTCTCGAACCCGTAGGGTCCGCACGCTTAAGGTTTCGATGACAGTTATATTATGAGTTTATGAGTTTTGATGTACCGAAGGCGTTCGGAGTCCCGGATGAGATCGGGGACATGACGATGAGTCTCGAAATGGTCGAGACGTAAAGATCGATATATTGGACGACTATATTCGGACATCGGAAAGGTTCCGAGTGATTCGAGTATTTTTCGGAGTACCGGAGAGTTAAGGGAATTCACCGGGTAGTATATGGGCCTTATTGGGCTTTAGGGGAAAGAGATAGGAGAGGTTGGGCGCCCCCCAAGGCCTAGTCCGAATTGGACTAGGGGGAAGGGCTGCGCCCCCTCCTTCCTTATCTTCTCCTTTCCCTTGCCTTGACTCCTACTCCTACTACATGGAAGGACTCCTAGTTGGACTAGGAAAGGGGGAATCCTACTCCCGGTGGGAGTAGGCCTCCCCTAGGCGCGCCATAGAGAGGGCCGGCCCTCCCCTCCTCCACTCCTTTATATACGGGGGCAGGGGGCACCCCCTAGACACACAAGTTGATCCACATGATCATATTCTTAGCCGTGTGCGGTGCCCCCTTCCACCATAATCCTCGATAATATTGTACCGGTGCTTAGGCGAAGCCCTGCGACGGTAGTACATCAAGATTGTCACCACGCCATCGTGCTGACGAAACTCTTCCCCGACACTTTGCTGGATCGGAGTCTGGGGATCGTCATCGAGCTGAACGTGTGCTAGAACTCGGAGGTGCCGTAGTTTCGGTGCTTGATCGCCCGAACCGTGAATACGTACGACTACATCAACCGCGTTGTCATAACGCTTCCGCTGTCGGTCTACAAGGGTACGTAGATCACACTCTCCCCTCATTGCTATGCATCACCATGATCTTGCGTGTGCGTAGGAATTTTTTTGAAATTACTACGTTCCCCAATAGAAGCATCCCAGACTAACCTTACATGTCCACACACACGAGACCGGTTCCACCGACAGACATGCATACTAGTTTTGCATAAAGGTGGCTGGTGGGTGTCTGTTTCTCCTACTTTAGTTGAATCGAATTTGACTGCGGCCGGTCCTTGATGAAGGTTAAAATATCAAACTTGACAAAACACTATTGTCGTTTGATGCGTAGGTAAAAATGGTTCTTGCTAGATGCCCGTAGCACCCACGTAAAACTTGCAACAACAAAGTAGATGACGTCTAACTTGTTTTTGCAGGGCATGTTGTCATGTGATATACGTTATTTTATGAGATGATCATGTTTTGTAAAAGTTATCGGCAACCAGCAGGAGCCTTATGGTTGTCTCTTTATTGTATGAAATGCAAATGCCATGTAATTGATTTACTTTATCACTATGCGTTTGCGATACTTGTAGAAGTAATAGTTGGCGAGACGACTACGACGCAATGATGGAGATCAAGGTGTTGAGCCGGTGACGATGGAGATCATGACGATGCTTTGGAGATGGAGATCAAAAGCACAAGATGATGATGTCCATATCATGTCACATATTTTGATTAAATGTGATGTTTATCTTTTATGCATCTTATTTTGCTTAGTACAATGGTAGCATTATAAGATGATCCCTTAACTAAATTTCAAGGTAAAAAGCGTTCTCCCAGAGTATGCAACGTTGCTATTGTTCCTCGTGTTGAGACACCACATGATGATCGGGTGTGATAGACTCTACGTTCACATACAACGGGTGCAAGACAGTTTTCACATGCGGAATACTTGGGTTAAACTTGACGAGCCAAGCATGTAAATGCATGGCCTCGGAACAATGGAGACCGAAAGGTCGAACATGAATCATATAGTAGATATGATCAACATAGAGATGTTCACCATTGATGAGTACTCCATATCACGTGATGATCGGACATGGATTAGTTGATTTGGATCACTTATCATTTAGATGATCGAGGGATGTCTATCTAAGTGGGAATTCTGAAGTATTAATTGAACTTATTTTATCATGAACTTAGTCCTGATAGTATTTACATACCCATGTTGTAGATCAATGGCCCGTGCTACCGTTCCCTTGAATTTTAACGCGTTACTAGGGAAATCTAAGTTGAAAGATGATGGTAGCAACTACACGGACTGGGTCAGTAACTTGGGGATTATCCTCATTAGTGCACCGAAGAATTATGTGCTTGATGCACAGCCAGGTGAAAGGCCTGCCGCAGGAGCTAATGCTGATGTTTTGAACGTCTGGCAAGCTTGATCTGATGACTACTTGATAGTTCAGTGTGCCATGCTTTACGGCTTAGAATCGGGACTTCAAAGACGTTTTGAACGTCACGGAGCATATGAGATGTTCCAGGAGTTGAAGTTAAAATTTCGAGCAAATGCTCGAGTTGAGAGATATGAAGTATCCAACAAGTTCTATAGCTGCTGTCGGCATTCTGGCAACGGGGGTACCCAGACTTGCCTGCCTGCGTCCCACGCCGTGGCTCGCCAATGGCCCAGTATGGCCCAGCTTCAACATCAACAACTCAAGACCCTCGCGAGTGGCCAAGCCTCGCGTGGCGGACGACGCCAAGACATCCACGAGGAGCGGCCTCCTCATGCTGGCTCCCGATGTAATGCCCCGAAACCGATGCGTCAGGTGTCTTCCGTTTATTCGTTGTCATTGCCATGTCATTCGCTTGCGTGTTGCCCTTTTCCATGTCATCATGTGCATCTCATTTGCATTCGTCTTCATCTCTTGCATCTGGTCACTTTCTCCGTTCTCCGTTTCAGAATCTGGCACTCTCACATGCACCCGCCGAACCTTCCAGATCTCATTTCGTGAGAGGGAGAAAAATGTTCTTGGAATGGGCCGAGAGTTGACAAGTGGTCTTGGTATATAACCGGTAGACCACCTGTCAAATTCCGTTCTATTTGCAGGTCGTTTGATGCCCCAATGGTTAACCGCGTTAACCGCCAGACCCCTTTCTCTTTGCAGCCCAACAACCCACTAGCCCACCTAAACCTTCTCCAGGCTCTTCGCCGTTGTATCACGATCGTGTCGGTGAAAACCGCACCTCAATAGCCCTCTCCTAGCTCCCTCTCCCTATAAATTAGCACCTCCCCCTCAAAATCCTGATCAAACCCTAGCAGCAAACATATCCGCCCAAGCCGGAAACGTCCAGCCACTGCCGCGAAGCGAACCAGGAACTGCCATGTGGCAACTCCACCGCCTCCCACCACCGCCGGCCCGCGAGTTCACGGCAGGCCCGCCAGGGCCAGCGCGCGCTGCCCCGTCCACCGCCATCGCGCGCTTGAGCCTCCCTCACACTGCCGTCGATCTTCGCCGTTGTCGCCCCGCTCCGATGCGCCACCTCGCCGCCTCCCGTGCCCGTCAGCCACCGCCGCCCACCAGACCCCGCGTCGGAGCCGAGCCGCATCACCGCTCATGTCGTCTCCACCTCGCCGGCGCCAGATCTAGCCGAATCCGCCGCCGTCGCTCCGCCGCCCGGCGTCCTCCGACCTCCTCGGCCATCTCCTCTCCCTTGTCGCTGGCGAGCTCACAACCATCTCGGTTCGCGTGCCGAAACCCTCGATCCACGAGGGTATATTTCTGCTAAGTCCCAAAGTTTTTCCATCTCATGTGTACTTGTTGCAATGCTCATACTCCGTGCTCGTTGCTCTGATTTGCGCATACGATATGTCAAAATGTTTATCTCTGAGTGCTCTAGAAGATGGAGTAGTTTGCATGCATGTTACTCCTCATCTTGTTGCCCTAATCATTGTTGCAAAAGTGCTCAATGATCTTATCTGCTGGAAGTCATCATAACTTGTTGATTTGTCTTTTTATAGCATTTCGTGTGATTATCTTTTGAGCATCATGTCAACATGTTTTAGGAGCATATTCATGCCATCTTTACAATGGTGCAACCCATGCATTTTTTATGTGCCCTATGGTGACTAGCACAAGAATGCAAAGTAGGGTACTTGCTGTTGCTGATTTCAGTGACTTAGTGTTTTCTGCTAAGTCTGAACCTGCTATATTATGTTTCCATGTTAACTTGATGCTACAAGTGAATCCATGCATAATCTATAGTTTCTCATTAAGGATGTTTTGTATATCTTCTTATCCTCTATCTATTCATGCCCTTGTTTGAAATTATGGCATGCTTTAGGTTATCATTACCATGCCCTAAATTTGCTAAATAATGTTTCTCTCAGCCTGTTATCAGTAAGTTCAGTTTTGCCATGTGAATAGCTAGTGTTCTATGCATCCTATGACCATGTGCTTGCCATGAGTAGCTGAACAAATATGCCTTCTTCCCTTTGACTGTATTCACATGCCATGATATGCTTTATGTTGAGTTAACCAAGCTTGAAAACATGTCTACTTGTCGCTGTTTCTGCCATGCTCACTACATTCCATTAAGTCTCTAAATCTGTTATCATTTGCATTCTTGCCATGATGTTTTGAGCATGTTCTATTGGTTTCTAGAAGTAGATCAGTGATCATGTTTCGTAGTGCTCTACATGTACATTCTTGGCAGGCCCTTTGATGCCATGAAATGTTCCCGTAAAATACACTTTTTTTATCTGAAAGTGTGCATCATGAATCTGTTTTTAGCCTTAGTCTGTTTTTCACTCAGTCTGAGAATCTGTTATGACTTGCTTACTTGTCTTGATTAATGCCATTGATCTAGATGTTATATGGAGATTCTTAGTAATCATGTTTTGCCATGTTTAACCTGTACTTTAATGACATTCTTTTTCTTGTTATTTTCTTGCACTGTAGCCTCATTGTTCCATGCCCCCAACATGTCAACATGTTATTCCTGCTCACACGTATGCCCATTTTTCACTAAGTCTTAATGTGTGTTATAAAGTTACTTTTTGCATTGATCTCACTGGATTAACTAGTGGGTGTAGCCGCACATTTGTGCGGCTAGGTTTTGATATAATTATATTGCAATGAAAAATTTGCATTTATGATACTTTGGTTTAATCATTTTATTATTTTATTGACATTGTATGAAATTTTACTATTATTGAATAAGAAACTCCTACATACTTTTAATTCATTTTCGTGTGTGTGTTTTGGTTGTTATCATATATTCTTCTTAGTTTTTTCATCCATTTTAGGCATTTCCTATTATGCCATTACATGGCCATAATCCATTATAGAAAAATTGAATTGTGTAAAATAGACTCACTGTTGTAATTAAATATAAAATCTCTTTACACATTTTATTTATGCATATAGACTATTTTTGTATAATAGAGAATTTTGACTCACCGTCGATTGATGCTCTTTTTCTCTTGATTCAAACTTCGATTATGTTTATTGTACAATATTATTTATACAACATATTCCTAACAATTTTGACTTGTTACGTTCATCTACACAATCATATTTTTTTTTCACTAATTTGTCAACTATATGATTTGTATCCATTTGAAAATCTTTACTAAAAAATGCCTTGTCAGCTAGGTTTGTATATATATATTATATTTAAAAAATGCCATTGGTCTAGCATTTCACCCCTTTTTTAATGTCCTAAACCTCTCTGTAGCTAATGTTTTAATTTTTCTTTTGGTTATATGTAGTCTTTTTAACATCCTTCCGCCAATGTGGTTTCACATGTAATAGTGAATTTTTGTAGTTTTGCCACGCATCGTATTTCTCACTTGTTTTTTTTCTTTTTCACAGAACGTATTTCTCACTTATCGGTCAAAGTACGTGCTATTTGTCCATCCATCAGAGCAAAATATGTACATCTAATATTCCTGCCATAGCAAAAAGTAGGAAAAGGCTATTGTTTTCCCCAAATCACGCCGACAACAAAATCCCCTTTCTTACTGTACTATTCTCTTTGTGATTTGGGTAGGGTGGGCAAGGGAGATCCCAGGAGGACGCGTCGTGCTACTCGACATCTTCATGGTTGGCGCGGCCGGGGCGACGGTGCTGGAGGTTGGTGGTGCGGAGGAGGCGGTGACTGACCTGACGAAGGGTGCACATGTTCGCGGATTTCCCAGCGATTTGGTGTGTGCCGATCTTCCAAGCCATTCTGACCATGGAGGCGACCGGGTGTTCGAGCAACTGTTCTTGCTCTGGCCACCAGTGAGATCGCATATCGTCATCGCGGATAAGGAAAGGCGGATGCGAGTCGCCTGGGAGATCACAGGTGCTGGCAGAGAGCTTTGGCGTTGTGTAGAATGGCCTCTCGTTCCTTGACGCTTAGGTTGATGAAGAGCGACAGGTATGAATCCCTCTGCATGCTCCCATTCTCCTCTTGCTTCGCATCATTTGTAGTAGTTCATAATGTGACTTGCTTAGTTTGTGTACGTACAGTCTTATTCATGTATCGATTACATGTGGGATCTACACTATATAACTATTTGATCTACCGTTGATTTCCCTTTCATTTTGTAGGGAATTGAAGTTGCATCTTTTTTCATGTTCACATTGTACTGATCCTTAATTTATCGTCTCTTTAGCATTTCCTTGTGACACTAATTTATCGTCTCTTTATATAGCCAACATTATATGCAATGTATTACCGTGTGACACTAATTTCATATATTATAGTTGATGATGTTTCTGCAGTTGTTAACATCTATATGCATTAAAGTAGCTGGAAATATTAATCTGCATAGGCATCTACTATTGTAACACATGATTCAATATAGTTAGGAAAATCCAATTTCTAATCATTCAATAGATAAAATGTAACCCTCATTTCTTGTCTACAAAATAATTGTAAATCCAATCTACAAAGTCTTTTTGTATTAAAGCTTCCTCGCCTTATTTTTTACTGTACGTTAGTTATTTCTACCAAACTTTGTATTGAAAAATCATGAGTTGGTTCTCATATGCATTTACTTGAGGAATAAAAGAAGTTAAAATATCTCCTTGTATACTATATTCTGTGCACTATTTTCGCTTGGGCACTTCATGTCATTACTTAACACCTTTAATCCTTCTCTATTTGTGACTCAAATCATTTCTCCTCTTGCTTGGCAGTGTATGTACGTTATAAGTTGATTTATTTAAGTCACTTGTAAAATTTGTTCACAGGTAATGTGATGATTTTAAACTTCAATTTCTGAAGTGTCTAACTTTTACAATGAAGCACTATCTACTTGTAATTATAATTTAGGAAATTTCCTCATACATAATTGTTGTTTTCATGGATAGATTATTCAGAGAATGTGGATTATAGACTTATTATTTCACTTGTCATTGATCTCCCTTTCGATTCTTTAGGGGTTAGAACCGAGAACTTACATTATTGTCTTTGTCATTATTTTTCTTTGTAAAGGCGCATCTAACCCAACTTAAAAATATTGTTTCTGCCACACTTCCATAGCATGCAAGACGAATCAATGAAGAAAATTAAGTACACATTACTTAATCGTATAGAGGACTAGATGCGCCTTTACTTTCTTAACTTTGTTGTTCAATGACAACATCTTAAGCCAATCATCAGGAACAACTTACTGTATAGTTTTCTGTGACAATGCTGATATTATTATTTTGAGCTTGAACCTATACATATTTGGTGTATAATCTTTGGGTTTGTCCAGATATCCCATCCAATGAGTGGTGAGAGATCTCATGCAGGATGGAGTACCGGTTCATGGATTTCCTGGACAAAATTGTTCTACTGGGTCAAGCTGTTGGTGCCAGGGCATCAATGCCAAGGTGGCATAGGACAGAGAATAATTGTTTACCAAGGCAAGCTAATGGAGAATAACTGGATCCTGCGGCACAGTACAGATGGTGGACTACTGCTATGGTCTATTAGAGGTGTGCGGGTAACGGAGGCAGATTCATATGAGGAGATAGCGAAATAAATAAATAGCACCAAGATGTGAGCAACATGTTTGGCCAACCACTGTGTTGTTGCCCTCCTCATCGTCGGTGTTGTTGGACTTCTACCACATGTGAGTGCTGATGATAACCATCATTCTAAATAATATTATGGCTTATAATTCCTACATAGCAATGTAAAGTCGTTTTTTATTTGTTGTTACCTTGTCTTAGCAATTAGGTTTTAACTTGTTAATTGTAAAAAAACTACGTCAGTTGAGATACAATGGTTGAATTTTTACATGTGTTGCAACTAGTACGTATAATATTGAACATCTATTCATGGTTTTGTTAATCTGAAAAGGTTATATGAGTCATGGAGGTTTTAGTACCCAGAACAATATCTTTATTTCGCCTACTTTATCTTCGAGCTGACCACTTGTATTCTTCCTTATGGTGGCAGTAGCAATGGATATTATTTTACCGTGCCCAAGATCCGACTCTTCATCTTCATGCCTTCCTAATTGTTTGTACTGCTGGACTTTTACCACCGTAAGTGTTATTGCTCTGTATCCTTCCTAATGCAAATCATCTTTGTGCTCCTTCCTAAGATTTCTATATTACTCGTACTATAATATTGGAATTTTTCTCATGGTACACTTGAATAGAAAATGCAACATGATAGAAGAATTGTTACCAAGAACATAGAACTCCCAAAAGTATATGTCTAACTATATTTCAAATAAATACAATATGACATGCTTTTCATAGTGTTAATGTCTCCTTATATTGGTTGATCTAAAGAAAGTATTCAGTCTATTCTAGACTAAGGACATAATGCTATTGCAATATAATAAGTTTTCTTCTTATCTTTGTAGATGTCAAGTACACTTACTGTATATATCTTGGTAAGTAAAATATGTTGCCCTATTATTTAATTGATAAGCTACTGAGGCACCAATTTTCTAGATAATTTCATTGCTGTCCTAGGCTTCGGTTTACGTACTTCATCTTCATCTTCAAGCCTTGTATTGTTTCGGCTGACATCTTTTCCCTTGCTTTCTGGCAAACATGCTCCGTGTATTCTCCTCTGATTCATCTGATATTACAACATATCCCGGTCTTCTTTTCTTGTCACCGTGGAACTCACGTGACGATGATGTTATTTTGTCTTGATGCCCATCTTTGTTTATTTTAGTCACATTACTATCGTGTGGTTCCTATTTCATTCGCACCAGACACACCGTAGTTTGGTAGTTGAAACATTATTATTCTGTGACTGCAAAATAAATATAAATTTCAAATTAGACACATTTATAAAAATCTAGAAGTGTATACAGTGGAAAAACCAATCACCATTTTATCGGTGCATGTTCTGCTTCTTCCTTTCATGTTTTAACACAGTGTCCACCTCATCATCCATCAATTTCAATGCAATATATGTAAGGTGAATTAGTTAGGGAATTCCAGACACGATACTTAATTTTTGAAAAAAAGTTAAATGCACCTTTACCTTAGCTTTATCATTCAAGTAGAGCATCTCAAGCCTATCATTGAGCACAAATGTTCTTTTTACTACATAGTTTTCTGTACCAAAGATGATATTACATCCATTCAACTTGGCATTTCATTTCCCATCGAATGATCTCAGCAAGTTAGAGATAGATGTATTAAGCAAGCTTGGAGCGTCCTTTCCAAATAAAGTGCAACTTGTAGTAGTTTTATGCTCACTAATTTGGAGTCGAATACAATACCTACCACACCATTCATGATAGTGAATCATAAATATTATATAATACTCCATTTATTTCTGAACTATAAACATACCTGAGAATTGTTTTTCTTTTTCTGCATGTTTCTGTAGTGTATCCTTTATAGAAACTCGAGCAATAATCTGGGTAAACCTCTAGAGATCCTTTTACCTCATCTATGTTTGCTTTGTATGAAAAATATATTTCACTTACATTGCTCATTGGCAGTATTTTTATGGATTCCACAACCTTGAAATTTTGAATCCATAAATAGATAGCTCTTTGATATGAAAGGTAGCATGAATTGTTTGGCCCTATGAATAATGAGATATACTTAGTATTTTTTATTGAGAAGATAGAACAATTTCAAAAATAGCTATTATAGGTCAAATACAAATAAGTGATGCTATAACTTAATTGTAGTAATGTACATGAAAATAGGTTGTTCTTAAAGAAGCTGTCAAAACTTTTTGAGATGTAAATATCTAAACACACATGGAGTGCTGATATTACCTCAACTTGATGGTGTTGCTATACAGCTGGGCGTCCTGGTTTTTTCGGCGTGTGTTTGGATTGGGGCTTTGCTCTGTTGGGCATCGCGGCATCGGGAGTGCAGATTGGATGCTTCAGTACCTGCAATCCATCATGGATGATATTGTACGCTTCAGTACCTTCAATCTGCCGACATGGTGGACGCATACTGAATGCTTGCTGCTATCGTGCTGGCTGGCAATAGCGGCGTGTGTGTGTTTATGCTGCTTGGGGGCTGGTCGTCGCATATGATACGTGTATGTGTTTATGCTGCTTGGGGGCTGGTCGTCGCATATGATACGTGTATGTGTTCTTGTCCAATTGAAGTTGTATGTTTGCTAGAAATCAATCACGGCATGCAAATCAATTAGGCACTGCATGAATACGTGTCCGTGTGTTTCTCTTGTATATGAAGCATGCAGACATGACCAAAGTCGGCTGACTGGGTATGTTAATGTGTTTTATCTTCACATATTCGTACATGTCATGATTGGCTTTTTTAATCAACCGTAGTTTTTGTACCAACCGTACTTGTATGTAACCGTTCAACGTGACACCATAAAAGCTCAATACTATCGGTATATATATTTTATGATGTTATGTAAAACCACTTAAATCTTAGCCGTTGTTACTGTAATCTAATGGCGTAAAAAATATTAGCATATGTGGAAGAACGTGATGGCTTATTTGACTCTTGCTTTAAGTATATAATAGATCCTGATGCCTATGAACCTGAACCTTGATGTTAGTTGAAGAATGTAATTTGTGCTTTGAATGCATACCAAGTTTGTGTCCATATGTTTCCTGTACCATGTTGTTTCCTTGATTGCAAAGTGCTTAGTTGCTATTTTGGGTAGATTGTGTTTGAAACTTGTATGGAGTGTATGTGATGAACCGTGGCTCCGTTTGGAGCATGCTCTACATGAAACTTGGTTGGTTTTGCATGTAGTTTCATCAAGTCATGTTGCATCCATGTTTTGGAGTGCTTGTGATTGTGTCTTGCTTGAATTTTCATGAATGCCATGTTTAACTTGTTTTGCTCATATATTCTAGCACGTAGCTCTGAATTAATTGAACATTAGAGGTAGCTTGACTAGAAAGCCATGTAGATCATCTTGATGCACCTTAACTTGCTGGTTAACAACTTTAACATAATGGTGTGTTCAGATCAGTAGCAAATTCAAAATTTGCATATGGGGAGTTTTCAAAAAAAATTATATGTTGTTTCCGGCCTCATTTAAACTTTCTTTGATGCGTTGTTCTTGTATGCATCATCTCTTGCCATAAGTAGCATCATGTATCCTTGTCATGCATCATACTTGGTTAAGCATCATGTCATGTTTATGTGTTGCGTGTTTACCATGTTGTTTGCTTCTTTCCGACTGGGCTCCTTCTCGATAGTTCCTGTTTCGTTGCAATCGTGAGGATTCGTTCGACTAAGCCCGTTAATTCATGGACTCGTTCTTCTTCCTAGCAGGATTTCAGGCAAGATGACTATCACCTTGGATCTCACTACTATCTTTGCTACGCTAGTTGTCTTGATGCTATCGCTATGTCGTGCTACCTACAACTTGTTTATCAAGCCTCCCAATATGCCATGAAATAGCCTCTAACCCTTTCCACCATCCTAGCAAACCGTTGTTTGGCTATATTATCTCTCTGCGCAGCCCCTCTTATACCGTTGCTAGTTGCAGGTGCAGTTGTAGGTTGTTCCATGTTGGGACATGGATATCTTGGGATATCACATTATATCTTATTTAATTAATGCATCTATATACTTGGTAAAGGGTGGAAGGCTTGGCCTTTTGCCTCGTGTTTTGTTCCACTCTTGTCGCCCTAGTTTCCGTTATACCGGTGTTATGTTCCTTGATTTTGCGTCCCTAACACGATGAGGGTTTATGGGCCCCTCTTGACAGTTCGCTTTGAGTAAAACTCTTCCAGCAAGGCCCAAGATTGGTTTTAGCATTTGCCTAATAACAACTAAAACTTGCATAGAGACTTTCCCGACCCCAAGGACTTAATCAACCCCCGAGCCAGTGCTCCTCATGAGTGTTGGTCCAAAGTAGAGCACCTTGCGGCGCCCCCTTGGCAACTTAGGTCTCAGCCAACTGTAAGCTTCGCTCATTCGGTCGTGGCCTGAGACAAGATAAGCGCGGCTAATATCAGGGTGTCAGCACACCGGGAGGTCTTGCTGGACTTGTTTTACCATTGTCGAAATGTCTTGTGCACTGGGATTCCAAGTCTGATCAGAGGGTCCCGAGATGAAGGATTGTCTCCGCAGATCGTGAGCTTGTCATGGGCAAAGTTGGGACACCCCTGCAGGGTTTAGACTTTCGAGAGTCGCGCCCGCGGTTATGTGGTAGATGGGAGTTTTTAATATCCGCTTGTAGTGGACTTGAACTAAAGTCAATTAAAATAAACCAACCGTGTGCGTAACCATGACCGTCTCTTTTCGAGTGAGTTCGACAAGAGAACACTGTAACACCCTGGATGCGACTATAGCTCCCACATGTCGAGGCACGACTTAGAGGCATAATCGCATTGAAGGCATATGTCGCAAGTCGGGTAATCATCACAAACATCCCATGTAATATAATAATAAAGAGGGATAACATAGTTGGCTTACACTCGCCACGTCACATCAGAGTACATAAATAACATCCATCATACAAATCACTCATGGCCCGACTACGGCGCCAAAATGGAAAAGAACCCAACATGCGAAAAGGCCCTGAAACGAACCCCAACTAAGCACCACTACTGATCATCAGGAAAAGACACGTAATAGCGCTGCGAGTCCTCGTCGAACTCCCACTTGAGCTCGTACTCGTCAACTGGAGCGGAAACACCTGGACCTGCATCTGGAGTTATAGCATCTGTGAGCCACAGGGACTCAGCAATCTCGCACCCTCGCGATCAAAACTATTTAAGCTTATAGGAAGGATAAGACAATATCAGTGGAGCTGCAGCAAGCGACTAGCATATATGGTGGCTAACTTAAACGCAAAAGAGAGCGAGAAGAGGAGGCAAGGCGCGAGCGAGAATCTAGAAGAACAACCTGCGCAAGCATAACTCCAACACCGTGTCCACTTCCCGGACTCCTCCGAGAAGGGGCCATCACGGTAACACACACGGTTGATTCATTTTAATTAAGTTTAGTTCAAGTTATCTACAACCGGACATTAACAAATTCCCATCTGCCCATAACCGCGGGCACGGCTTTCGAAAGTTCAATCCCTGCAGGGGGGTCCCAACTTAGCCCATGACAAGCTCTCACGGTCAACGAAGGAATAGACCTCCACCCAAGACACACCGATCAGACTCGGTATCCCGGTACAACAAGACGATTCGACAGGTTAAAACAAGTCCAGCAACACCGCCCGAATGTGCCGACAAAACCCGATAGGAGCTGCACATATCTCTTTCTTAGGGAACACTCAGATGAGACATCCTACGAGTAAAACCAGCCCTCAAGTTGCCCCGAGGTGGCCCCGCAGTCTACTCGGTCGGACCAACACTCAGAGGAGCACTGGCCCGTGGGGGGCTAAAATAAAGATGACCCTTGAGTCTGCAGAACCCAAGGGAGAAAAGGGGGGTAGGTGGCAAATGGTAAAACCAAGGTTGGGCATTGCTGGAAAAGCTTTAATCAAGGCGAACTATCAAGGGGTTCCCATTATAACCCAACCGCGTGAGGAACGCAAAATCCGGGAACATAACACCGATATGACGAAAACTAGGGCGGCAAGAGTGGAACAAAACACTAGGCGAGAGGCTGAGCCTTCCACCCTTTACCAAGTATATAGATGCATTAAGATAACATAGCATATAATGATATCCCAACAAGTAAATAAATGTTCCGACAAGGAACGGCTCCAATTTTCACCTGCAACTAGCAACGCTATAAGAAGGGGCTGAGCAAAGCGGTAACATAGCCAATCAATGGTTTGCTAGGACAAGGTGGGTTAGAGGTTCAACATGGCAATTGGGAGGCTGAAAAGCAAAAGGTAGGCATCGTAGCATTGGCATAGCAAGAGCGAGCAAACTAGCATAGCAAAGATAGTAGTGATTTCGAGGGTATGATTATCTTGCTTGCAAAGCTGTCAGAGTTGCCTGGATCCTCACAAGCAAACTCAACGGGCTCCTCGTTAGCGAACTCGTCTCCCGGCTCTACCCAACAAGACAAACAAGCAACAAGAATACAATCAACCACGTGCAAGCTCAAACAATAAGATGCAAAGATGACATGCAATGCGGGATGCGATGCGGGATGCAAAATGCAAGACGTGACAGAAAATGCATGAACCTGGCCTCAACTTGGAAAACCAAGTGTGCCACTGGATATAGGGGAAGAAATCTCTTGAAAACGATATAAAGATCATTGGAATCGGAGTTACGGTTTGGAAATGGCAAGCGTTTTATGAAATGAACCGGTCTGCGAATTACAGCAAGTAGGCATCTAAACGCAACGAAATGAACATGCTACAGCCATCCAACATGACAACAAAAGACATGGCCGGGATGTACACAAGATGCTTAACAAAACACTAGCACGGAGCCACGGCCAAATTCATCCATTATGAGGTTCAAACAAGCATGGCAAAAACGAATAAGCAAAACAGATTTCAGACTTAGTGAAATTAACACTAGTCTGAAATTTCAGACCACGATGCTCTCTTCGGAGCAGCAAAACAACATGATACGTAACCTGAACATGACAAGTAAGAACATGACATGGAGCTACTCAACAAGCTTAACAAAACAACCAAAGTGACCTGGGGCGAAAAGGGTTCACAAAATATACTAACGAGCCCACAAACATAGATGAAACACAATCAGTTTTCAGACTTAGTGAAAACTGAGACATGCTGAAATTTAACTCATGAAGGCATGTAAACGAGCTCGATGCACTCACTACGGTGCAAGTCATGGCAAGAAAAGCATACATCCATTAAGGAGGCACAAAATTCTAGCTAGAAATGGCAAGAATAATGGCATGGCATGCACGTGTCAACTACAATAGCACCGGCAAAATCGCAAAAGAGTTAACGATCTGCCCAAATTAACAACGAAGCAAAAGTTGAGCTCGATTGACTCAAGCTAGGGTGCACCAAACTTGCAATTAAAGACATGAATGGATAGAGCATAACATGAATAACAAAAGTCCCTTACTGATCATCCTCAAAAGAGGCACGGATCATTAGGAAACAAGCTGAACATATGGCATCATGAACTAAAAATCCCAGACTTGGTGAAAACAACTAAGTCCCTGAAAACTGATTTCCCGGGTGCCCCTCTTTGCAAGCTTGCACAAGTCACCACACACATCCTAAAAATGCATGGGTTGCACCTCTGAAAAGAAGACAAAATGCTTAACAAATTATCCCAAAGACTCACAGGCATATCATGCACACAACAAACATGGCAAAAATGACAAAAGTCTGATGAACTAACGGATCTGACATTTAACTCACGAAGCCTCCTTCTAGCAGCATTTAGTGCATCAAGATGAACTTAAATGAAAATGATGCAATGGAATGGAATGATGTTCTCGTCGAGACGAAGATTTTGATATACTATATGTCCAAAACGGAGTTACGGATGCGGAGATATCATCGGTCAAAGTTTGCATAAAAGATTAAGGGGGAGAGGGAAAAAGTCAACCCCAGGAATTTTGGATCTAGATCTGGCCCGGGAGCACTGTTCACGCCGGGGAACGGGGATCGAGGATGACCGGCCGGAGAGCTCTCCGGAGTCGGGGAGGCGGTGGCCGGCGTCGGGGTGTTGGTGGCCGGCGTCGGGGAGGCGGTGGCCGCGGGGCAGGCGGCGGCGTCCGACGCAGTGGCGCATGGTCTCCGGCGCGGTGGCGGCGAGCGGGCGCGGGAGGCGAGGTGAGGCAGTGGCGGCCGGCGATGGCGCCCACGATGGCCGGCGATGGCGCCCGCCGGCTCGGGTGAGGAAGGGCGGCGCGGCGCCCCTGCGGATCTGGCCCGGCGAGGCGGCTTCGGGGGCCGGGCGTGGGCCTCGGGCCCGGCGGCGGTGGCGATGTGGACCGGGAGGCTCAGCGTATAGGGCGGCGACACATGGCGCTGGCGGGCAGGCCGGACACGTCCGGCGCCGGCGGACGTTGTCCAGCGCGCGGAGGAAGAAGAGGGCTAGGGTTTCGGGGGAGAGATCCGAATTTTTCGGGAAGGAGCTATATATAGGCATAAGTGGAGCTAGGAGAGTCCAAATGAGGTGCGGTTTTCGGCCACGCGATCGTGATCGAACCCTCTAGGACATGGAGCAGAGTTTGGTGGGTTTTGGCCCAAATTGGAGGGGTGTTGGGCTGCAACACACACGAGGCCTTTTCAGTCCCTCGGTTAACCGTTGTAGTATCAAATGAAGTCCAAATGGTACGAAACTTGACAGGTGGTCTACCGGTAGTAAACCAAGGCCGCATGACAAGTCTCGGTCCAATCCGGAAATGTTTAAACCCCACACACGAAAGAAAGCTAGAATTGAACACCGGAGGAGAACGAAGCGCCGGAATGCAAAACGGACAACGGGGAAAAAGCTCGAATGCATGAGATGAACACGAATGCGAATGCAATGCACATGATGACATGATATGAGATGCATGAAAACAAAAACAACACACGGAGACAAAGACCCGAACCCGAGAAATAAATATAACTTAACACCGGAAATGGCAAGAGTTGGAGTACAAATTTGGAAAAGGTACATCTGGGGCGTTACAAACACGGTGGGGTTATGTTTGAACATAAGTAGTTAAGGATCATTTTTTTTATCATTACTAGTTTGCGACCGTTTGCGTAGTTTCTTATCTTACTCTTGTACTCATAAGATAGCCACCATACAATGCTTAGTGCTGCTGCAACCTCACCACTTATCCATTCCATACCCATTAAGCTTTGCTAGCATTGATACCCATGGTAATGGGATTGCTGAGTCCTCGTGGCTCACAGTTTACTACAACAACAGTTGTAGGTACAGGTAATGCGATGATCATGACGTGAGAGCAATGTTTACTTGTTTTGGAGTTCTTCTTCTGGTTTTCTTCGTTTGAGGGATAGGTTCCTGGTCGGCAGCCTGGGCTAGTAGGGTGGATGTCGTTTGAGTTTCTTTTTGTGTTTCATCCATAGTCGGATGTTGTTCTCATGTATGATGTATGATGTATTGTTGTGGCATTTGTATGCCCTTTGTATGTATCCCCAGCTATTATATAATGGTACGATGTAATGATATCCAGCTTGTAAAAGCGTTTCAATATGCGGCTCTATCCTTGGTGGGACCTTCAAGTTCCTCTCAGATAGGATCGCATATTGGGCATGACACCCGAGGAGCGGAGACTCCTATGTAGGCTTCACCTCATGAGGTTTGGATGACGTGAGCCATGACGACCAAGGCCAGGCGGGTGCTAGCGGGCGCAGTGTACCAGTTTCCTCTTTGGTGCTAAGGAGGCAAGCGGAGGTGTGGAGTCCCGACGAATCAGCCAAAGGTTTCCATTCTGGTGCAACAAGACCAAGACAGCTAGGACGGCAGGATGGAGGTCATCGCCGAGCCCACCATGGCGTCACGAGTAGAGGCTTTTGCCGGCGAAGACTACTTTTGTCAGTATAGCATGTACTAGCTGTCTTCCTTTGAATTTGGCCGTTGTGGGAATCCTTCCCGCCTTCATTTTGGGAAGAGGACAAAGGCCACTATATATAGGGCCTAGCCACCACCATGGAGGGGAGGAGATCCATTCCATCCTCACACTCACTGGCTCACTCGAGCGCACGAACACTACTCCTCCTGAGGTTGTTCTCCCACTGTACTAGTTCATCCTCAGCCCCTCGAGGCCAATCCAACGCAAAGCAGGAGTAGGGTTTTACACCGTAAGGTGGCCTGAACCTGGGTAAACTATTGTGCCTCATTTCCTTCCTGTTCATCGAGCTAGACAGAGAGATTGGCGAGTAGGCAGACTGGGGAGGTTGATTTCTTCGCACGCACCCCAGAGTTCGAACCTCTCAAGGGTCTGCGGAACCCGAAATCTGATATTTGGTGCACCAGGTAGGGGTGCATCGGAGCCTATCTTCCTCCAGTCGATTCGCCATCGTTTCGGCGTCCCCATGACTGATGCTCATCGAGTTTGCGCTGAGTGTCGGGCCGCCCTCGCTGCCCGTGTCACCCAGACCACACCCACTGGCAATGGTGCTCCCCGTCATTCTTCGTCGCCTGCGGCCAACGCTGCCACCAGCCCCATGGCCCACGAGCAGCAGACTTCATCGATGTAGCCTTCCGTGTGGTGCGATGGACGTACCGCCAGTCCGTCGCTATCTCCGGCGGCCACTTCATCGTCTCATGCTCGTCGCGGGCCGGTGAACGCGCAGGCCGCGCAGCTCATGGCACGCGAGCTCCTGTGCTACCACCCCATCGACGACCTCCACAAGGACTGGCTAGACCGCATCGCCGAGTTTGCCAGCGCCGCCGGAGAGTCTCCTGCACCATCTCGCTCGCTACCTCACCCGACACCTATCGCGGGTGATATGGCTCGTGGAACACCTCCTCCTCCTCCCAGGTAGGACGCCATCATCGAGCCAAGGCGTGAGGCTCCATGGCGCGACCCGCCGTGCAAGGCGCCGGCGTGCGACGAGGAAAGCTACCAGGTGGTGTAGCAGCCACAAGGAGAGGCGCGTGCGCTCCCAACACCGCCACATCAAGACCGCGCACCGCCTATGGTGATGCCGCGCAAGTGCCAATATCAGACCAACCTCCATGGCGGGTTCCCGTGACCACGGCTGGATGCCATGCGTTCACCCCGGAGATGCGCAGCGTCGTCTGGCCAAGGAAGTTCAAACCTGACCTGCATCCACGCTATGATGGCGCCCCCGACCCTGCTGAGTTCTTGTAGCTCTATGAGCTGAGCATCGAGGCGGCCAACGGTGACGAGAAGGTTATGGCGAACTAGTTTCCCATGGCCCTAAAAGACAACGCGCGTTCGTGGCTCCTGAACCTCCCCGCGGGATCGACCTCCTCCTAGGATGAGATGCGAGAGTGTTTTGTTGCCAACTTCTAGAGCATTCGCGACCACCCACCGGCTGCAGGTGATCTGCGGTGCATCAAGCAACAGCCAAGAGAGACCTTGCAGAAGTACATCCAACTCTTCAACAATGTTCATCTGAAGATCCCCAAGGTGTCACACGAGGCTATCATCTCGACATTCACTGATGGTGACTGCGACGTCAAGATAAAAGAGGAGCTCGCCATAGATGAGGACCTGTGGACGGCCCTGAAGATGTTCAACATGGCAACCAAGTTTGTGAGAGATGAGGAGGGACGCATCTCCCACCTTGAGCTCCCTGAGGCTGACCCTGAAGACAAGAAGACCAAGGCCAAGGACATGAAGCGTAAGGGGCCAGCCGTACTCGCGGCCGAGCCATAAGTGAAGCGAGGCTGCGACCACTCGGAGTCATCCAAGGGTAGCCGCTCGTTTTGTGTCTTCCACAACGCGAACAACCACAACACCAATGACTGTCAAGATCTCAAGGCCATCTGCGATGGGCGCCTCGGTCGTCGCCCAGAGCATAACGATCGAGGCTACGGCCACGGAGGAGGCCGAAGCAGAGGACGCTGGGATGGTTGCGACTCTCGCCAGGAATGGCGTGACCTGCCTCGTGAGGACTGCTGGCAGGGCCAGCCTCATGAGGGTGCGTGGAGAGATCAGCCTCGCGAGGACCGTCCTCAGGGCAACGCTGGCCTTCCCCCACTACCACCACCACCAAGAAGGAACGACGATCATCACCGGGACGAGGGGGCTGGGCGCTTCCAGGAGCCTCGTGTCGTCGCTTGCATCCTACGTGGCGCTCAGGCCCCAGCCTCCCATCTCATCTTCAAGTAGTTCACGCGTGACGTGAACGCGGCCCTCCCCAAGCTCCAGGCAACTCGTCCACTCAGGTGGTCCAAGTACACCATCACCTTCAGTTATTCCAACTAGCTCAAGTGTGCCAACTGCCGGTGCCCTTCCAAGGCTCTGCTCGCCTACCATCAGTGACTTCCTCGTCACTAACAAACTCATTAATGGCGGTGAGGGGCTCAATGTCCTCTCCATCGAGACCTTTGACTGACTCCAGGTGCACTATGACCAGCTGCAGCCTACCAAGCCCTTCTTAGGAGTGACCGACGGCTCCACCACCCCGATCGGGCTCATCCGACTCCCTATCACCTTCGGCACCCGCGACAACTACTGCACTGAGGTCATCAACTTTGAAGTCGCCCACATTCGCATCCCGTACAATGCTATCCTTGGGTATCCGGCCCTGGCCAAGTTCATGGAAGTGACCCACCATGGCTACAATGTCCTCAAGATGCCAGGAAGTTGCAGTGTCATCATGGTCGCATGCGAGGAGAAACATGCACTACTAGGAAAAGGGCTATAGATAGGATTGATACTAATGGCGCACCATGGAAGCAGTGCGCCACTACTATATACTAATGGCGCACCGGTTGGTGATGCGCCATTAGTGTGGAAGACACTAATGGCGCACCAGAAACAGGGTGCGCCACTAGTATTAAATTATTATTTTTCCATTTTTCATACATAATAATGGCGCATCAGGTCGAAGTGCGACATTACTAGTTCTAAGTAGTAATGGCGCACCAAGCAGACAGTGCGCCATTACTGTAAAAAAATAATTTATTCTTCTTTTTGCAAAACTACTAATGGCGCATCGTTTCATAGTGCGCCATTACTAGTTTAAACTAGTAATGGTGCACTATTACCCAGTGCGCCATTAGTATATATATTTATTTATTTTTACTTTTTTGCAAAACTACTAATGGCGCACCACCTGCAGGTGCGCCATTAGTAACCAGGGTTACAAATGGCACATTTGCTGGTGGTGCGCCATTAATAACCTGGAACCCCAACAAGATATTTTGGACAGCCCCACACCTACCCACTCACTTTCCCCACTTCATTCCCTCCACCTCCTTCTCCAAGCTTTCGGCCATCTCCTCCTCCTCACCTCATTTCCATCATAGATTCATCAAAATTAAGTGGTGAAATTACCTTTTTTGATAGGTAAGTAAGGGGAAAGCTATCTTCATGATGTAGATCTACTTTTTTTCTCCCTAGCTCGCTCCAACAACGTGCACATGCACTTTTTGTGGCCTAGCTAGATCTATGTATGTTTGTGGTGTTGCATGTGTTTGTGGTGTTGCATATATGTTTGTGTTTGAAGGTACCGGTATTTGAAATGCGATAGTTTCCAATACTTTGCCGGAATGTTTTGATTCGTTTCTGTTTCGGAGAGAATTTTGGCACTATGCATTCTTTTTGGTCCTATTTTCAGGGAAGGTCATGCCAAATTTTTTCTTGGTTCTAAAATATCGTTTTGCTCTACCCCGTAGGCGACCATGGTCGGCACGATGACTGAAGGCATCGTGAATAGGTTTTTGAGCTCTGCGAAGGCCGAGATGCTTCAAAAGAACGAGACGGAGATAAGATGTCCGTGTCGAAGATGCAAGCTGAAGAGCCTTATTGCGGATCCGGATTCCGGGCAGGTGCGGGACCACCTGCTCTTGCGTGGTTTCATGGATGGCTATCGGTGGCAAGGTGATGAAGATGACTATGAAGTCGTCCGTGGGGGCCAGGCAAGAAATGAGGAAGGGCAACAAGACAAGTACCACCGCGGCGAGGGCGGGCGAGAAGACGAAGAATCTCCAGGACATGATCATGACGGTGATGCTGTACACAGTCATCATGTAGAAGATGTCGTACATGATGATGAGGAAGATCAAGACGAAGGGCATGATCATGAAGATGAAGATGCCGGAGCAGACGACGATGGAGGCTTGGTGCAGGACCCTCATATTCAAGAGCTGCCACCCGAGAGAAAGCCAAGCTAGATCAACTGGAGATAGACGCGGTTACTCCATTGTATGAAGGATGCAGGCCCGAGGATACCCGCCTGAAAGTAACGCTCATGGCTCTGGAGATGAAGGTAAAACACAAAATGACCGACGCATGCTTCGACGAGAACATGTCATTCTGGCACGAACGTCTTCCCAAGGGGAACAAGTGCCCGACCAGTTTCGAGGAGACGAAGAAAATCATGTGTCCTCTGGATTTACCGCACGTGAAATACCATGTGTGCATGAACAATTGTATCATTTATCAGGACGAGCATGCGGAGTCTTCCATATGTCTGGTGTGCAGCGTCACTCAATACAAGAAGAGGAAGAAAGCTCCTCGAAAATCGGTGTGGTACTTTCCGATCACTCCTCGTCTGCAGCGGTATTTCGTGGATCCTAAGGTAGAAAAGCTCCTGCGTTGGCACGCGGATAGGGAGGAGAAGAAGCGGGAAGATGACGGAAATGATCCGGAGATAAATAAAAAAGACAAGATGCTGAGTCACCCTAAGGATGCGAGTCAGTGGCAAGCGTTGAACTTCGAATACCCAGAATTTGGGAAGGATCCAAGGAACATCGTGCTGGGCGTGAGCACCGATGGAGTCAATCCGTTTGGCAGCTAGAGAAGCACACATAGCACCTGGCCTGTGTTTGTGTGGATGTACAACCTTCCCCCTGGTTGTGCATGAAGAGGAAGTACATTCACATGAGTATGCTAATTGAAGGGAAGAAACAACCAGGGAACGACATCAATCTGTATCTGGGGCTGCTGAAGGAGGAGCTAGACACGCTGTGGAAAACGCCAGCCAATACGTGGGACGCCGTAGAGAAAGAATATTTCCCTATGTGAGCCGCACTGCTTACGACGGTGCACGACTATCTCGGTTACGGATACTGTGCGAGAGTCTGCCTGGTACCCTGCTCAACATGCCAGAGAGGACCAAAGATGGGCCGAAAGCAAGGGCGGACTTGAAATCAATGGGCATCAGGCAGGAGCTTCACGCTAATGATGATGGTGATGATGATGATGATGATGATGATGATGATGATGATGATGATGAGGCGAAGCAGGACACAGAAAGTCGTCGCAAAGGCAAAAAGGCCAAGAACACCGGAAATGACTACCCTCCCGCGTGCTTCACTCTAAGTCAGGAGGAGATCGAGCAGTTTTTCACCTGCCTCCTAGGAGTAAAACTTCCTTACGGTTACGCGGGGAATATAAGAAGATACCTAGACCCAGCGAAGTAGAAGTTCAGCGGGATGAAGTCTCACGACTGTCAGTGGGATCATGGACGCGCACGTCCGTGAAACGCTATTTGGCGTGAGGCAACTCAGAAGGCTACAGGAAGAGATCATGGTGATACTATGCGAGCTTGAGATGTACTTCCCGCCCGCATTCTTCGATGTTATGGTGCATCTGCTGGTCCATATTGTGGAGGATATCATCCAACTCGGGCCGACGTTCCTGCACAGCATGATGCCGTTTGAAAGGATGAGTGGTATCATCAAAGGATACGTTCGCAACATGTCACGTCCAGAGGGAAGTATAGCTAGGGGCTTTCTGACCGAAGAGTGCATCTCCTACTGCACGAATTATCTAGGAATCGAGAACCCCGTTGGTCTGCCCGTCAACAGGCACCTCGGCAGGCTCGCTGGATGGGGTCACCGTGAGGGTCGCCGCGAAATGCATGTCGACTTCGAGGGTCGACTCGCCGACTTTGAAAGAGCAAACCTAGTCGCGCTACAACACATAGACGTGGTCGATCCTTGGGTGGTAGAGCACAAAACCTTTATTGAGAAGACGTACAATGACCGAGGCCAACAGAGGATGGACGGAGATATACTCAAAGAGCACAACTCATGTTTCACGCGTTGGTTCAAGCAGAAGCTTCTGTCGTACCCTTTACATGAGGATTCTTCTGCGGAAGAACAACTCATATTCGCCTTGTCACAGGGCGCCGAGCAAAACCTGATGACCTATGAGGCGTACGATATCAATGGCTACACATTCTACACCGAGAACAAGGACATGAAGAGCGATGGTTATCAAAACTCCGGGGTAACGATGGAATCCTACACCGGTAACGACAAGGACAGATACTACAGAAGGATCAAGGAGATCTGGGAGCTGAGCTACGCTGGAGAGAAGGTCCCGATGTTCCGTGTCAGATGGGCCAAGAGGGTCCTAAAAGAAGACCGGTATTTCACCACCATGGTTATACCCGAAGCCAAATCCAAGACTGCGGGCGCAAACGTCACCGCGAAAAATGAGCCATGGGTACTGGCTTCCCAAGTGGACCAATGCTTCTTCATTACCGACCCGTCAAAGCCCAGTCGTGTTGTCGTGAGGAGAGGCAAAAGGAAGATCATCGGAATGGATGGAGTAGCCAATGAGCAAGACTTCGACAAGTACGGCGACCCGAAGATCGAACATGACGACGATGATGAAGTAGCAGCACACACCACAAGAAGAAGCAGGACCACCCTACCTAAAGGACGTCCGTTCCATAGAAGAACTCCATTTGTGAAAAAGAAGGGCAAGAAGATTGTGAACAGATAGCTAGCTAAGATCGATTGTATTTAAATCATAGTCTTCATTTCTCGATTTTATTTCATGGGAACTTTTTGATATCATGAATATTTTTAAATTTCATGGGCACTTTTTGAATTCATGAGGACACTTGATCTCGACCCCCCCTCCATCACGATCTCGATTCCCCCTCCATCTCGATCTCGATCCCCCTCCATCTCGATCCCACCCGCACCCTCCCCCGCTCCACCGTCACAAATGAATGCAACTAAAAATCCAAAAAAACAAATTTGATTATATTTTCAAATAACAAATTTGATGATATTTTCAAATAACAAATTTGATGATATTTTCAAATAACAAATTTGATGATATTTTTTAAAAAATTATTACTGTTTTTATAAAAATTTATTACTGTTTCATATTCATATGCATTTTCTAAAAAATTATTAGATGCAACAAAAAATAATAAAAAATTACTTATGGCGCACCGCTGGCTGGTGCGCCATTGCATTGCAAAAAAAACTACTTATGGCGCACCGCTCGGGGGTGCGCCATTGCTATCAAAAAAACATTCTAATGGCGCACCGCCAGGGGGTGCGCCATTAGTAATGTCCCCCCTAGCCAGATCCACTTCCCCCCTCGCCAGATCCACTTCCCCCCTCGCCACACCCTCACGCGCACCCCCTCCTTCCACCGCCCGCTACACCGTCGCCGCCCTGCCTCCTCGGGCTCCACCGCCGTCGCCCTGCCTCCTCAAGCCGGGCAGCCACACGCGCCCAGCCTCCACGACCCCGACTCTGGCACCGCAACGCCTCCCTCCCTGTCCCCGGAGCATCCGCCCCCACCCAGGAACGCCGCCGCCGAAGCTACGTCGGCAACCGGTCCATAGGCAGGTAGCCACCACCCCTCCTTCCTCCTCCCTCCCCTCCCTCCTTCCCTATTGCATCCTATGCCCGCTCAAAATCCTCCCTGATTTCTGCACTGGATGAGCACCTGCCCTGCTGCTGCCCGCCCTCGCCCCGCCTGCACCGGCCCCCGCCTCTGCTCTCGCCCCACGCATCGCGCTCGGCCTACCGCCGGCTGAGCCCCGACCCTGCCCACGCGACCCTGCTACTGCTACTCTGTTGTGGTTGCACGCCTGCGCCGCCGCGCTACTCTACTGCTCTACATGCTGCTATCGCCGCCTCCTTTCCTCGTCCTTGCTGCTCCTCTCCCCTCGCCCCTAGTGCTGCTACTCCACTTCTCTAAATCCTTCTTGCTACCGCTCTCTACTTCTTCTACTCCATCTTTATGCTATGAGAAATAACTGTCATCGAAAGCTTGCTTTGTGATTGAGTAATCTGCTAGTATAATTGTGTGATTGAGTAATCTGCTAGTATAGTTGGTGATGTTGCAAATAGAACTAGAGTATTGCTTGTTGTACTTTTGATCTTGCAAATAGGAGTTGGAGTAATTTAACTTAACTGGAGTAATTTGTTGCATCTGTTGTAGGTGGTCTAGTGCTGCCCATCTACTGCCCATTTCCTTCTGGTACCGGAGTTGGAGTTTAGTGTACTGGACACTTTCATAGGTTGCTAGGGTACTTCCTCTCCTTTCTCTCCTTTAGTGTACTAGAAACTTCCATAAATTTCAGAAACTTCATATAAAAATTTTATTCACTGCTGCCCATCTACTGCCCATCTACTGCCCATTTCCTCTGGTACGGAGTTGGAGTTTAGTGTACTGGAAACTTTCATAGGTTGCTAGGGTACTTCCTCTCCTTTCTCTCCTTTAGTGTACTAGAAACTTCCATAAATTTCAGAAACTTCATATAAAAATTTTATTCACTGCTGCTGATGTACTACTTGTGATGCTCCTGCTGCTACTGCACTACTTGTGATGCTGCTGCTACTTGGCTAAATTTTATTCACTGCTGCTGATGTACTACTTGTGATGCTACTGCTGCTGCTGCACTACTTGTGATGCTGCTGCTACTTGTGATTTTGTCAACTTGTGATGCTGCTGCTACTTGTGATCTTCTGAAATGACCCCTTTCTCCTGAAATGTTGATTAATTTCCATTTTGGTTGAGAATGGGGCACTCCTAGGTCAAGAAAATTAGCAAAGGTCATGCCCAATTTTCTTGACCTAGAAGGTGCGGGATTCTCAACCGAAACAAAAATTAATCAACATTTATAGTTTGACCTAGAAGATGCCCAATTTGTTAACTCTAGTTCAGGTGTTGAATGTTAATCTGAGTGTGTGTGATGGTGACTGAACAGATAAATCATGTCTCCCAACATTTTCAGCTAAGTGGACTCTCACACACACACTATCTAGCTTTACACTTAAGCAGTGGTGAGATCTTCTCCCTCCACACAATGTGCAACAAGCAAGCAGGTGGATCTAGGTAGCTTGGCTAGATTAGCTATGAGCCAATGTGGTCAAGTCAAAAGAGATGATGTAGATGGATGGATAGATGGATGGATGGGGATGCAGCACCACTCCACCACCTTCACTTGTCTAGCTTGTGGTTTACCCCTCACTCTCTCATGCACCAGAAGAATATGATACATACATCCACTTTGATAAACTAAAACTAGTAAGAGAAGCAGGGAAAAAAATAATTTTTGTATTTATTTTAGATCACATACACAAAATAACCTACCAGCAATATAAATCTAGTTTCAGAAACATGTGATACATACATCCACTTTGATAAGCTAAAATTAGTAAGAGCAACAGGGCAAAAAATAAATCTATGTATGATATAGGGGTGCTACAGCTATATCCTCCATCCCGTCCCACCGGAGCAAGCAAACCTACAAGCTGCTCCTTATGTTTTTCCCTCTATTAGTAGACTGGAACTTCCCAATGCTGGCTAGTTTGCACCCTCTACAAGTTGCTACTGCTTCCGAATAACCTAACAGCCATCGAAATCTAGTTTGAATCAGAAAAATGTGAGAAAACCCATCGATTGAGGCGGACAACTGGTTGTAGATGAGGAAGGGCATTTGAGGCCCCATCGAGTCTATGAAGATGTGATGGGTCCTGATATATTGACTTGCGGATTTATTTTTTCCTAGACTGCCTCGGTGTCGACAAACTCTAAATGATGAGACCATGATCTTGTTCCTTGACAATAACCAACTTTTTGACCAAACTTTTTTCCTATTTAGAGCGAAACATGGCCCACAACGATGAGGCTGGTGGTTCGGGCGGCAAGCAATTCTGGGAGCTGTCCCAGGAGATGGAGGAACAACCTCACCGCTATGAGGACGCCGCGGAAGACACCGATCCTGATTACACAACCCCTAGCGGCGTCGGGGATGACACCACTGATGGTGCCGCCGAGGATGCCACCACTGATGATGGCGGCGCACACACAGCTGGCAGCCAACCGAAGAAGCAAAGGAAGGACCGGCGCCCGAATGCGCTCCGGATGAAGACCAGTTTGATCGCGATGATGCTCATCGTGATGACCACAGCTCTCTTCTATGTGATGGTAGCTTAGATGATCGATATCGACTTGTAATGTGAAGGCAAACTCGATACTCGCGGTCTTGAGACTTGTAATGTTTTATCTTTGTTCGGTCTTTTGCGTTCAGAGACTAATATGATGAATTGTATTCGGAGACTAATCTTCTATTGTATTCGATGAATCTGATGTTGCTGTGTGCTGTTGTCTATATTCTGTCCAACAATATATTTTGTAACCTGTGCAAAAATCAGAAAAGCAAAAAAAAAAAATAAAACCTAATATTCATACTAATGGTGCACCACACAAGACACTAATGGCGCACTGTGATCATCACACTAATGGCGCATTAACTGCTAGTGCGCCATTAGAATGCCAAAGCACATGGGTACATATGGCCCCCTAGGAGGCATTCTAATGGCGCACTACAGGCTATACTAATGGCGCACTGCTTGGTGCGCCATTAGAACACCAGATACTAATGGCGCACCGGTGGTGCACCATTAGAATTTAATTCTAATGGCGTGATGCAAGTGGCGCACCGGTAGTGCGCCATTAGAAGGCAAATTCGGTGTGCCACTAGCATGCCTTTTCCTAGTAGTGATGTGGTGTGCTCCCTTGAGCGCGTTCTACAAGGCTGTGCTTGTCGAGGACCCGGACAACGAGGGTGATGTCTACCCTCCTAAGGTTGCCCCCAAGAAGAAGAAACAGCTGCTCCGCCAAGGACCTCAGGGGGGCGGGGCGCCCAGTGATGCTGCCTCAAGCTCTATGCCCACTGACGGGGCGCCTTTCCCTCTCGCATAGGAAGGCACGCCCAACGCCCCTCTCAGGCTGGGCTCGGTGGCTCTCCTCTGGAGGGCCTCTGATCTGACCAGCGTCGCGAGGGAGGTGTTCGGGCACCATGTGGACGCGTGCTTCAACGCGTGCTTCCGTGAGGAAAGTGCATGGCGCGAGGCGCCAGGTGCTCAGGAGTTCATGACCAAGCAAACCAAGGAAATTTAGGAGGCAAGAGCTATGCGGGGCGACCGTCCCCCACAACCCAGCGTGGCTCCATGCCCCGGCGAGGACAGTGAGCTGGGCGCTTGCGTCAACATCCCTGGGCTCAACAAGGACGCATCTCAGTAGCTCTTCTGGCCGTCCCATGTTTCTGCATGCCTTTTGGCTTGTTGAATAGGGATGTCATGCATCAGCACCACATGCAGGGTGTCTTGACATCTCATGAGGCCAAGCACCAGGCGATCCTGATGGAGATGGCGATGGCTCCTCGCGAGCCCCCCGGGCCTCCAGAGCCTCCTAAGGTTCAGGACCCGGGTGGCTCATGAGGAGCGACTTTTGCAACATATGTCTTTGGCTACTCCAACATCTCTTCAACAACGGTGGCAGGTGACATCTTTTGGTTTGTCAAGTTGGGGGCGCCCCTTGGGCTGTATTATCCCCAAGCCGCAAGGGTCCGTCCCTGCGGCATGTACCCTTCTTCCATTTATCATAACTGGCTTTACCTTTAATCATTAGATGATTTATGATTATCACCTGCTTGCTTGGTGCTCTATCGCCCTTCGCGGCCTCCCCGTGCTGCTTACCCACCTCACACTCATCCCGCAACGGAGGCTACACATGCTGGCACGATGCCTGTGCTCGGGTCCATCCTGTTGCGCCCACAAATCTGAGAGATCGAGCTCTGGCTCGCGGCCTGCCCCGCGCACTTCACCTCACCGGGTCCACAGTGCCTTCATCTTCTTGCAGAATTATCAGCGGCAGGACAACAAGTGTGGTCATGTGTCATGTTCTCCTCCTTGGACCAACCCACAGGAACCTCCGGAGCCTAACTATAGGCGGGCCCTCTAGCCACCCCTTTTTTGCGCAATTCTCTTGCACGTTACAAGGGGAGATCCCGAGCATCGCGCCTCAGGAGCTCCTACTGGCTCTCGATGTCAGGACCCCGATTCCGAGTCACATCGATCTAGCCGATAACAACTCATATCACGTTGCGGCCTCACGCACGGTATCCCAACGGGTGTCTCCTTACCATGGCCCGGGACCGTTTGTGCCTTTTGGCTCACGTATATGATAGTGTCGCTAGCATTCATATGACAGAGAACCCGGGCCGACATGGCTAGTCGTGAACCCAAAGCGGCACTAACCTATGGGGACAGGCATACATGAATCACATTGAACATGTCAGTCAGCAGCGTGTGAATCCGGGCTGTAGCACTGGGCTAACAGGACTCCGGGAACCCAGGCTGTAGCAGGCTAGGCAGGACTCCGGATGTCACCACATGACATTTCCCAGAAGGGACAGACACAGGAACAAAGTGAAACACATGCCGGCCAGTCAAGTGTCCTGTGCAATAGTGCTGGGCTAGCAGGACTCCGGTGAACCGGGCTGTAGCGGACTACTATGGCTCATGGAATCACTAGACTACATTTCCGCATAAGAGAGGCTGCCAAGGATAAACAACTAGATTGTCGGATCCCACACATACCAAGCATTTCAATCATACACACAATATGCTCGAAATGTGTAAATACAACATGGCATCACAACAAAACTCTACAACTCAAAGTACTTTATTTAAAGGCTTCGGAGAGCCATACATAACATGTTCATACAGGTAGGGGTCACATGACCCGACACTCAAGTCATACAAGCATACAAGCACATGCGGAAGCAAATTAGTCTGAGTATAGACACTAGAAAGAAAGAAGGCTTGACGAAGCCTGTCTATCTACATAGGGCCCTCCATGGCCAGAATCACCACTTGGGTGGCAAGTCACTCATTGACGTCGAGGTCTACGTAAAACCCGTCGGAGGGGGCGATGTTGTTGTCTGAAAACAATAATTAAAGCCACATGAGTACAAAGGTACTCAGCAAGTCTTACAACAGATCCTACTATACATGCTCATTCTCAAGAAGGTGGTGGAGTTATTGCAGCAAGCCAGCTTTGACTCTTGGCTAAGCTATCCTACGAGACACCACTTGTAAAATAGTTTTCGCACACGAGTCCACTAATCACCAACACAATACACCACCGAGGATCCTCCCTCATCATCCTACGAGAGGGCCATCCTCGTTACTCACACTTATGTTGAGTCTGCCTGCCTGGCCAAGCCAATCAGCTCGCTAGAGCGGTGGCTGGGCTGGGCCGGCTAGGTGGGCCTGCTAGGTGAGCGCCAGGTAAGCCTCTGCTCTCTGCTTTTCTTTTTCTTTTTATTTATTCCTGTTCTGTGGTTTGAAATAGTAAAAATACTATTCCATTTAGGAAAAACCTGAAAATATTCAGAGGCACATTTGAGAATAATCTCAACAGCCTAAAAATACTTTCAAGGTTATTTGGGCATTTTAAAATATTTATAGGATTTAAATTGCCCAAATGCAAATACTTATGGCTTGGTGCAAAAATCCAGAATGGCCTCCAAAAATATGAATCCATTTTTGGCAGAGGTTTTAGCCAGGACCAAAGATGGTGAACATTTATGAAGGGCATTTTGGTTTCATTGAAAATAATTTAGTAAACCCTAGTTGTTTCTAGGGGGGTGCTGGGGGTTCTGTCATCCCCATTTTAGTTTTCTCGAAAAGAAGACATGATGCAACACTCTAATGCATGAACTAGCTAGGGTGTGACAACTCACCCCCACCCAAAAGAATCTTGTCCCGAGATTTAGGATCCGTTGGGAAGAAGGTGGGGTACTCAAGTCGAAGGCGATCCTCCCTTTCCCAAGTGGCTTCTTTCTCAGAATGGTGTGACCATTGACCCTTGAGAAACTTGATGTTATGGCGTCGAGTGGTGCGCTCGGCTTGATCAAGGATACGAATGGGATATTCCCGATATGTGAGATTAACTTGGAGATCAAGCGTTTCGTGGTCCACTCCACGGATAGGATCCGTGAAGCAACGCCTGAGTTGAGAAACATGGAAGACATCGTGAACTCTGGAAAGATGCGGAGGTAGTTCCAATTGGTATGCGACTTCTCGTTTGGCAAGAATGTGAAAGCGTCCAATGTAACGAGGAGCCAATTTGCCTTTGATACCAAAATGATGGGTTCCCTTTAAAGGAGTAATCCGAAGGTAAGCCTTCTCGCCGACTTCATAAGTCATGAGCTTATGTTTACGATCATATTGGCTCTTTTGACGAGATTGGGCTGTTTTCAATTTCTCACGAATAACGCGAACCTGCTCTTCTGCTTCCTGAATCATATCCGGGCCAAAGAGTTGTCTTTCCCCGGTTTCTGACCAGTTAAGACGCGTTCGACATTTTCGTCCATAGAGAAGTTCGAAAGGAGCTTTGCCCAAGCTAGCTTGATAACTATTGTTATAAGCGAACTCCGCGAATGGAAGGCATTTCTCCCATTCCATACCGAAAGAGATGACAGAAGCTCGGAGCATATCCTCCAGAATTTGATTTACTCGCTCTAATTGACCACTTGATTGGGGGTGAAAGGGGGTGCTAAAAGAGAGACGAGTTCCCATAGCATTCTGGAAACTTTCCCAAAATCGAGAGGTGAAGAGACTCCCATGGACTGAGTTAATTTCCAATGGAACACCATGAAGAGACACTATTCGAGAGATGTACAAGTCAGCTAGCTGGCTAGCGGTTATACTCTCAGGAACAGGTAGGAAGTGGGCTACTTTGGAAAGGCGATCGACAATGACGAAGATAGCATTATTCCCTTTCTTGGTCCTGGGAAACCCAGTAATGAAATCGATACTGATTTTATCCCATTTCCATTTAGGAATAGCCAAAGGTTGAAGGGTGCCAGCAGGCCGTTGATGCTCTGCTTTAACACGACGACAGATGTCGCAGTTAGCAATGTATTGAGCAATTTCTCTCTTCATCCTAGTCCACCAAAACCTCTGGCGTAGGTCTTGATATTAGTACTACCGGGATGAATGGTGAGAGGGGATTCATGAGCTTCCTTAAGGATCAGTTGCCGTAGTTGTTGTTTCTTGGGAACCACCAGGCGGTTCTCAAAGAAGACAACACCTTGATCATTCATAGAGAAACACGTAGCAGCTCCGCTAGCAATGTTCTGCTTGATCTGAGATATCCCCTTGTCATATCGTTGGGCGGTTATGATCTGATCCATAAGGGTCGGTTTCACCACCAAGGTAGATAGGAATCCCTGAGGAACAATGTGAAGATTAAGCTTCCGAAATTCCTCATGGAGAAGTGGTTGACCTTTTTGTAACATCAGATTGTTACAATAGGATTTACGACTTAGTGCATTAGCCATGACATTGGCTTTTCCCGGGGTGTAAGTTATTCCTAAGTCATAATCCGAGATCAACTCGACCCAACGTCTTTGCCTGAGATTCAAATCCGTTTGGGTGAAGATATATTTTATACTTTGGTGATCATTGAAGATCTCGCAATGATTACCGAGAAGGTAATGTCGCCAAGTTTTAAGTGCATGGACTACAGCCGCAAGCTCTAGATCATGTGTGGGATAGGTTTCCTCATGTGGGTGTAATTGCCGTGAAGCATAGGCAATTACCTGACGATCTTGCATGAGTATGCAACCTAGTCCTTGTCACGAGGCGTCGCAATAGATAATAAAGTCTTTGGAGAAATCTGGTGTTACCAGTACGGGAGCAGATGTCAGGCGTCTTTTCAGTTCCTGAAAGCTGAACTCGCACTGTGGGGTCCACTCGAACTTTTTATCTTTCTTGAGGAGTTCAGTTAGAGAGTTTAGCAACCTTGGAGAAATTCTCGACGAAGCGGCTACAATAACTCGCTAAGCCAAGGAAGCTTCGAACTTTCTTGACCGTTTCAAGTGGAGTCCAATCAAGGACGGCTTGAACTCGCTCGGGATTGACAACAATACCCTTACCAGAGATTACATGGCCTAGATAGGTCACTTCTGGCAACCAAAATTCACACTTGGAGAATTTGGCATAAAGGCGATGCTCTCGAAGTTTCGTCAATACCAGCCTTAGATGTTCGGCATGTTCTTCCTCATTCTTGGAGTAGATGAGTATATCATCGAGGTATACCATGACGAGTAACAAAAGCCGTTTTAGGAATGTCCCCGTTCTTGATTTTGATTTGATGGTAGCCCAACCTCAAATACATCTTGGAAAATACTGATGATCCAGCGAGCTGATCATAGAGATCGTTGATCCTAGGGAGCGGATACTTGTTCTTGATAGTGACCAAGTTGACAGGTCGGTAATCTACAACCATCTGATCCGTTCCATCCTTCTTCTTGACGAAGAGGACGGGGCAAGCCCAAGGAGAAGAACTAGGACGGATGAAACCCTTTTTCAAGGACTCATTGAGTTGTTTCTTAAGCTCGGCTAGTTCTAAGGGTCCCATCTTAAAGAGTCTTCTAGAAATTGGGACGGTTCCTGGAATAAGGTCTATCACGAACTCGACATCCCTGTCAGGTGGAACACCTGACAGTTCTTCTGGAAAGACATCCGGGAAGTCTCGGACTACCGGAATATCTTTAAGGTCTGGAAGGGGGTTGGCATTTAGGGAGTAAAGCTGGCGATTGGCCACTCGAGTTAAGACATTGACTGTCTTGCCCGATGGGTGAGTAAGTTGAACGGTTCTAGTGGCACAATCAATCTTAGCATAATGAGCTGACATCCAGTCCATACCCAAGATGATGTTTATGTCCGAGGACTTGAGAGCTATTAAAAATGCAAGGAAGACAAGTCTATCGACAAGAATTTCCTTCCCATGGCTTACTCTAGAAGTTTGCCATCTAGAGCCAGGGGTTTGAATTTCCATGGAAGTGGGCATGTCATAGAATGTCATGTTATGCAATCGAGCATAGCTCTCAGATATGAATGAATGAGATGCTCCAGTATCGAAAAGAACAAATGCCGGATGGCAATTGACAAGGAGCGTACCAAGGACGACGTTAGGATCATCATGAGCCTCCTCAGCTGAGACATAGTTGACATGGCCATGTGTAGTGGTGGCTGGCTTGGCGTAGAATGTCTTTCCAGCTGGCTTACCACAGCCAACGGACTTTCCAAACTGGTTAGGGTTATTGTTCTAGGGACACTCTCGACTGCAGTGACCCGGCTCTCCAAACTTGAAACATGTCACAACATTGGGGCGTGGAGCAGCATTAGCAGCGGGGCCACCATAGGGCATAGGTGGTGCAAACTGCTGGTTGTGGCGAGGCGCCTCAAAGGATGGCCTCGGAGTGAACCTGGGTGGCAGCGCTGTGCTTGGAATCCACACCCGGCGATTCTGAGATCCAGAGACGGATGAAGGACCAAAATCACGGGAGTGCTTACGTGAAGCGTCATAGTCAGTCTGACCTGTCTCAGCACTGATGGCCTTATTAACCAGCTTCTTGAAGGAGGTGCACTCATGCAGACGAAGATCACGGCGAAGCTCAGGGCTAAGTCCCTTGCAGAACCTTGTCTACTTCTTAGCGTCGGTGGATACGTCTTCAGGAGCATAACGTGCTAAATTTCCAAACTCACGGCTGTATGCATCCACAGTCAGTCTGCCTTGGGTGAAATTTCAGAACTCTTCCCTCTTATGATCCATGAGACCTTCCAGGATGTGATGCTCAAGGAAAGCCTCACTGAATTCAGCCCAAGTAGTGATTTGGCCGACCGGGCGCATAGCCTCAAAGTTTTCCCACCAAAGGCTAGCAGGGCCTTCGAGGTGATAGGCAGCATAAGTAACCTTATTAGCTTCAGCTACGTTGGCAGAACGTAGCTTATGGGTGATGCTGCGAAGCCAATCATCCGCGTCGAGGGGCTCGACGGAATGATTAACTTTGGTGGGTACAACTTGATAAAGTCATTGATTGACACCAAGTCGTTTCGCTGATGACATGCAGTGTTCTGCTCAATCCGCTCCAGCAAGCAGTTAGTCTCACGCTTGTTTCTTTCTACCTCCAGCATAACTTCGGCCAGAGAAGGCGGGTGAGGCAGATTCTCATCCCTAGCTGCACTGGCTTCCCCCTGCTCCGGGGCAGCAGGGTTGCTGCGGGTGTTGACCATCCTAGGAAAAACAAGACAATGGTTTAGACAAGGATGGCACAATCTTGGCAAAGAAGTGCGGAATGCAATGGATAACATGGAATGTTGAGATGTTCATTGCACGACATGGTAATATTGAAACTGCCATATATATACCATCGGTCATACACACCGTACATAGTTTAGTACAAGACCAGGCTAGAGTACAACTACGGTGAAAGACGTTACATCTCATCGGAGGCATTCCAAGCTCCTATACATTATTTTCTACACCTCTGGAGCGTGATACACACCAAGTCGTATCCCACGGGTCATGCATGACTATGGAGAATACAACTATTACAGTGCTAGTGAAACTACTACTACATCAGACAGCTCCGTAGTAATCCTCATAAAAGTCACCACCAAAACTTGGAAGCGGAACATGATCCTCTGGGAACAAACGGTCCTATGGAGCTTGCGGTCCATAGGGACTCGGATGTGGCCTTGGTCCCACAAATGGTGGCAGACGAGGGCCACGAGGAGGGGTGATGCCTCCTACATTATGGCAGTCCATACAATCTGGCAATCTAGACCGTACGGGGTATAGGTCCCTCATGTCCATGTATCCCGCCTGCACAGCAGGTGCAAACCGAGTCAAAGTGGCCCAGTGATCAGAACGGGAGTTGAAGAGCTCCATTCGCAAGGCCCGATTTTCGCGGTCCTTGTCCTCGAGCATCTCAGCGGTGGTGCGGAGTACTGACTCCTCATGTGTAGAGTCATAGTACAAAGCCTGATAGTACCCCTGTGCCCCAGGGAGTGAGGCTGGCATGTAGCGCAAATCGGTGTTCTGGAGCAAGGTAGCTCTGGCTCGAATGATAGTCATCATTGAGTAAGCTGCGTCCTGCACAGACATCTCGATAGTGACCCCAAGTCCGAGCAGTGGAGGGGTTCAGTGGCTCCAGGATAAGAGGGATATATCCTGACGGTACAAAGGTACTGGCTCTGATTGAAGTTTCGGAACTGCTCCTCGACGGTATATTCAGGATACCATCGATAGCCTATCTCGACCATCACCCGGACCAGCATGGCCGTGTGACCGGGTACATCGAGGCACCGAGTCAGACGAACCACTTGGTTCTGGGAATGGGTGTCCATTTGAAATCAGAGAATAATGCAAAGGCTCAGAAAAAGATTGAGACATTCACAACAGTTTGCAAAACCACTCAACAACATCATATCAAGGTTCTGGTTCAACTGACAACATACTAAAAGTAGTAGAAACTAAACTGAGGCTTGAACCCACAATCCTATAAGTTACTACGGATTAGTAACACGTGAACTTGATAGAGAGAAGAGAGCCTAGTCCTTAACCCACGTAGAATGAGAAGAGAATGACTCGGATCAGAGGGCATACGGTAAAGGAGTAAAAGATCCTTACGTTCCCTCCCACAATCAATTCCCCTACATATAACTAAAGCATTTCTAGACTCGACATCGACCAGTTTTGCTCAACGAACTTATAGGCAATCCGGCTCTGATGCCAACGCTGTCAGGACCCTGACTCCGAGTCACATCGATCTAGCCGGTAACACCTCATATCACTTTGCGGCCTCACGCACGGTATCCCCACGGGTGTCTCCTTACCATGGCCCAGGAGCGTTTGCGCCTTTTGGCTCACGTATATGATAGTGTCGCTAGCATCCATATGACAGAGAACCCGGGCTGACATGGCTAGTCGTGAACCCAAAGCGGCACTAACCTATGGGGACATGCATACATGAATCACATCGAACATGTCGGTCAGCAGCGTACGAATCCGGGTTGTAGCACTGGCCTAACAGGACTCCGGGAACCTGGGCTATAGCAGGCTAGGCAGGACTGCGGATGTCAGCGCGTGACATTTCCCCGAAGGGACAGACACAGGAACGAAGTGAAACACATGCCGGCCAGTCAAGTGTCCTGAGCAGTAGTGCTGGGCTAGAAGGACTCCGGTGAACAGGGCTGTAGCGGACTACTATGACTCATGGAAGCACTAGACTACATTTCCGCATAAGAGAGGCTGCCAAGGATAAACAACTAGATTGTCGGATCCCACACATACCAAGCATTTCAATCATACACACAATATGCTCGATATGTGTAAATACAACATGGCATCACAACGAAACTCTACAACTCAAAGTACTTTATTTAAAGGCTCCGGAGAGCCATACATAACATGTTCATACAGGTAGGGGTCACATGACCCGACACTCAAGTCATACAAGCATACAAGCACATGCGGAAGAAAATTAGTCTGAGTACAGACACTAGAAACAAAGAAGGCTTGACAAAGCCTGTCTATCTACATAGGGCCCTCCATGGCCAGAATCACCACCTGGGTGGCAAGTCACTCATCGATGTCGAGGTCTATGTAAAACCCGTTGGAGGGGGCGGTGTTGTCGTCTGAAAATAGTAATTAAATCAACATGAGTACAAAGGTACTCAGCAAGTCTTACAACATATCCTACTATACATGCTCATTCTCAAGAAGGTGGTGGAGTTATTGCAACAAGCCAGCTTTGACTCTTGGTTAAGCTATCCTACGAGACACCACTTGTAAAATAGTTTTCGCACACGACTCCACTAATCACCAACACAATACTCCACCGATGATCCTCCCTCGTCATCCTATGAGAGGGCCATCCTCGGTACTCACACTTATCTTGAGTCTTTTAGTAGTAACCATTAACTTGTCTATGAACTGTATAGGCAACCAAGTAGTCCTTTACCGCGGACGCGGCTATTCGAATAGATGATGTTAACCCTGCAGGGGTGTACTTCTCCATGCACGCTCTCACCACTTACAGCCGTTTACACGAAATGTACTCGGCAACCTTTAAGCAGAAGCCCAACGAGGGTGTCGGCCACGGCCTACCTAAACACTCAAGTCTCTAGTCCTGGTTTATTGCCTATCCAGGTTCCATCCACAGTGAGTCCGGCCGAGGTTTCCACATACGGCCCCGAACGATGTGTACAGGGTCTCGAGACGCCAAACGGGCGCCCGACATACACGGCCATGGTGTATCTACCGCATCATAGCCCACCCCTAGGGTCAGCGCTACGCACGACCGCCAACACATAACCTACAAACACCAGAAACTAGTTGCAACTCCTGGACAGAGTACTAGGGTGGTTAAGAAGCCGAGAGGGTCAATTAAGGATCCCAATGCATGGTAGTAACTGATTCTTAAATCACACATACAAATCTCAGTTCTTAGGGACGGCCTCAATGAAACAACCCACCATGTACTCCTACATGGCCTCTCATAGATACCTTTACCAAATCATGTTCAACACACCCCTCACATTACCGATGTAATCATTTCACTCTAGCCCATCACCCAGATGAACCAGACCTGACACAACTCTAAGCATAGCAGGCATAGCAAGGTAGGAAACACAAACATGGCTCAATTAACTCCTACACATGCTAGTGGGTTTCATCTAGTTACTTTGGCAATGACAGGTCATGCAGAGGATAAGGGTTCAACTACTGCAGCACACAGCAGTTTTAAACGTCGTTGTCTTAATGCAGTAAATGAGAGCAGGAGCGAGAACATGGGATTGTATCGATATGATGAATGGGGATGCTTGCCTGATGGAGTAGTAGTAGGGTACTGCCCTTTAGTTGGATACTCGAGATTATCCTCGGAGGCAGAACCTACCACGAAAGACACCACGGAACACAATCATCACATGGCAATATGCAACAATATGATGCATGCTATCACATGGCAATATGAGGTGTCCTACCTAATGCATTGTGAAACAAGCTGGTTTGAGTCTATTTGAATCATGGATTCAAATGAAAGCTTCTGTTATTAAGCCATTTAAGTGCATTAGCTTTTTTCACCTAAACATCAAGGTTAAAATGTTTTCTCATGCATGAAACCATTATAGATGGAAAGATTGAATTTTTTTGATCAAATTTCATATATAAATCATTGCATTTGGAGTTACAGATTAAAAGTTATGAATTTTTGAAGTTTGTAATATTTTCTGGAATTTCCTGTATAAGAATAATTCTAGTAATTGAATTAATGCGTCAGTATTGCGTCAGGGTGACGTCAGCGGTCAACGGAGCCGGTCCAGGTCAAACCTGACCAGTGGGACCCGCATGTCAGTAGTTAATTAACTAACTAAATTTAGTTAGTGCTAATCTAAGTTAATTAGCAGAGCGGTCCCACTTGTCATAGACTCAGGGGAAGTCAACCTGGGCCTACATGGGGTCAACCAGGGTCAAACGACGTCAAACTCGCCGTCGTTTAGCCGCCGGCGAGGCCAGACGCGGCGGAGCAGCGCGGGTTTCGTGCTCCGGCGACCAAATGGGCGGCGGAGAGTATCTACGCGTAGCTGGGAGCAAGCCGCATCGTTTGGGGGCAGTGGTGGAGCTCGGGGTGGCCAGAAACGTCACCGGCAATGAGCTGTGCAGCTGCCGGAGCTCGGTTGAGGTCGAACCCGAGGCTACGGGGCACGGCGAGGCGCATGGAGTAGTGCTACGGGTTCCTGCGAGTGCGGTGAGTGCGTTGGTCATGGTGGTGTGGCCGGTGGGTGGCCGGAGTCACGTCGGCGACGAACTCAGCGGCGGCGGGTGTGGGTGAACGTGTTGCGGTGCATACGGTGCACGAGAGAGTAAACGGAGAGGGCGAGGACGGAGCTGAGCTCACGGCGATTGCAACAAGCGTCGAAGCGGCTCGGGGAAGGCCGGAGCTGAGCGGGGCGACGATGGAGATCTCAGTGGCCAGAGTTGGGGAAGACGGGGTCGGGGGTGACTCTAGAGCAGGCGAGCGCTCGGGGCTCGGCCTCCTCGACATAGTCGAGATGGTGGAGCGAAGGGACACGGTGACGCGGCACGGGGACGATGACGGACGCGGTTATCACGGTGGTGCTGACGCGGCAGCGTCGGCCATGGTGCGGGAGAGCGAGGGAGATGAGTTGGGGAGGAAGAGGCATGTCTGTGAGCTCGGGAGAGAAGTGGGTGACCGAACCAGGGCAGCAGAACGGTGAGTGGAGGAAGCAGGGCGGCGGGCAGCTGCGTGGCGCGCGCTGGTGCCGGCGTCGAGCACCTGCCTACCTGCCTGGCCAAGCCAAGCAGCTCGCTGGAGCGGTGGCTGGGCTGGGCCGGCTAGGTGGGCCTGCTAGTTGAGCGCCAGGTAAGCCTCTGCTCTCTGCTTTTGTTTTTCTTTTTATTTATTCCTGTTCTGTGTTTTTAAATAGTAAAAATACTATTCCATTTAGGAAAAACCTGAAAATATTCAGAGGCACATTTGAGAATAATCTCAACAGCCTAAAAATACTTTCAAGGTTATTTGGGCATTTTCGAATATTTATAGGATTTAAATTGCCCAAATACAAATACTTATGGCTTGGTGCAAAAATCCAGAATGGCCTCCAAAAATATGAAACCATTTTTGGCAGAGGTTTTAGCCAGGACCAAAGATGGTGAACATTTATGAAGGGCATTTTGGGTTCCAGGGGGGTGCTGGGGGTTCTGGGGTGCTAGGGGTTCTGTCATCCCCATTTCAGTTTTCTGGAAAAGAAGACATGATGCAACACTCTAATACATGAACTAGCTAGGGTGTGACACTCGAGCCCTCACCCCCTGGCCTTGACCACGGCAACGCGACTTGCCATACTAGTGGCAGCTGAGCCTCTATTCAGGGCTGGGACCGAGGACGTAGAGCACTTAGCTGAGCGAGGAAAGGGGGAGGCCGGCATGAACCCTACCTAGAAGCGTCACCACTAAGGCATGGTCAGGCGTTGCGCAAGAAAACCACCGCAGAGTCACTGAGATAAGTCACCCTCGCATATCGGCGTGAACTCCCCGACCTGATCCCTCGACTCTCGCAACCTTGCTCGAGGTTGTGCCCACCTCGGGTGCCCCCCGGACCGCCTATTTTCTCTATAAATACCCCAATATTCCCAAAACCCTAGGTGAGTCGATGAAATATTGATCCAGCCGCCGCAGAGTCCAGAACCACTAGATCCAATCTAGACACCATCTCAGATGGGGATCACCACCTCCATTGGTGCCTCTCCGATGATGCATGAGTAGTTCTTTGTAGACCTTCCGGTTCGTAGTGAGTAGCTAGATGGCTTCCTCTATCTTTCTCTTGATTCTCAATAGAATGGTCTCTTGGATATCCATGTGATGTAACTCTTTTGCCGTGTGTTTGTTGGGTTCGATAAAATTTGAGTTTATGATCAGATCTATCTTTTTATATCCATCAATGTTATTTTAGTTTCTTTGATCTCTTATATGCATGATTGCTTATAGCCTCGTATTTCTTCTCTGATATTTGGGTTTTATTTGGCCAACTTGATCTATTTATCTTGCAATGGTAAGAGGTGCTTTGTAGTGGGTTCGATCTTATAGTGCTTGATCCCAGTGACCGAAGGGGAACCGACACGTATGTATCGTTGCTACTAAGGATAAAACGATGGGGTCTCTCTCTACATGGATAGATCTTGTCTACATCATTTCATCTTCCTTATTGCATTGCTCCGTTTCTCCCTAATGTTAATACACTAGATGCATGCTAGATAGCAGTCGATGTGTGGAGTAATAGTAGTAGATGCGGGCAAGAGTCGGTTTACTAATCTTGGACGTGATGCCTATATAATGATCATTGCCTAGATGTCATCATGATTATTTTAATTTCAATCACTTGCCCAACAGTAATTTGTTCACCCACCTTTTGCTATTTTTCTCAAGAGAAGCCACTAGTGAAACCTACGGCCCCCGGGTCTCTTTCTCATATATTTTCCTTTTGCGATCTATTTTCCTTTTCATTTATTTTCAGATCTATTAAACCAAAAATCCAAAAATACCTTTCTGCAATTTATTCTTATTTGGCGTTCGGTATATCAATCCATTACAAGCTTCTCCCATCCACACACCAATTTCTGGCGCCGTTACCCAAAAGTGATTGACAACCCCTTTAACATGTCGGGTTGCGAGTGGTTGTTATTTTTGTGCACGGGTTATTTACGTTATGTTTCTTGGTTCTCCTACTGGTTCGATAACCTTGGTTTCACATTTGAGGGATATACCTACCGCTGCTGTGCTGCATCATCCCTTCCTCTTTGGGGAAATACCGACGTAGCTTCAAGCCGCATCAAAAGGAATTTCTGGCGCCGTTGTCGAGGAGGATGTTCAACATATAATAGGTTCCTAATCACAAATCTCATCTCCTAGCAATTTACATTATTTGCCATTTGCCTCTCGTTTTCCTCTCCCCCACTTCAGAAAAAATTGGCATTTTATTTGCCCTTATTTTTCGTTCGCCGTTCTCTTTCTTTCCAGTCTTGATGGTTAGCGTTCCTACTCCTCCTTTGTAACCAGATTTTGAAGTTCTTTACTTCAAGCAAAGACAAGGAGAAAATTAGAAAGATGCCTGGTGTAGGCTTATGGAATCGTATTGTATTTCGAATTTAAAGGGGGGCGCTAAGGTTTTGCTTCGTAATTTTTACATAGGATTGGCTTTGCATCATAGACAACTTCTAGATTTTGCGCTAAAGGAAATTTCATTGAGCTTCATGCCAATGCTACCTATGAAATTTTAGAAGGAATTTTGGGAATTCCACCTCAAAAGAAGGGGTTTTCTTTTACCCTTGAGGGAGCTCAAATGTTGGACAAACTTGGTGATTTGCATAAACATATGGTTGAAATACAGAAATATAATGAACCCCTCAAACACCTCAATGGTACTATCAATCGCATGAATACCCTAATTACTATTTGCAACAAGCGATTGGATATTTTGGATCTTAAGATGGTTTCTTTCCCAAAGAATTTAGGGAAGCATAAAGAGCCTCCCGGGTTTGAGAAAACCCTTACAAAAGTTGCCAAAACTTCTGAAGACGAAACTTAGATCCTTGCTTTATGCTTAGCTAAGGGCGTAAAATTATACCGCTTGTTGGGATGCAACCCAATGAATAATTTTTTTTTTACTTTTTGCTTCATGTTTTTGAGTGTTTGCACAATTATGCTAATGTTATGATTGTGTTTTTATGTTTTAATTAGTGTTTTTGCCAAGTAATGCCTTTAGGATCTTTTTGGGTGATAGTTGTTTGATCTTGCTAAAAAACAGAATCTTTTGCGCTCACGAAAATAATTCTCATTGTTAACAAGAGAGCGATGAAATACCGATTCCTCTTTCATTAGATCAATATACAAATTTCTCAGGTTGTCCTAATTTTTTAGAATTTTTGGAGTTACAGAAGTATTCGAAATAGTAAGACTGCTACAGATTGTTCTGTTTTGATAGATTCTGTTTTCTTTGCGTTGTGTGCTTGTTTTGATGGCTCTATGGTTTTCTTTGATGAGTTTTTTCCATAGAAAAGTTGGAATACAGTAGATATAATGCAAGAACAAATTATGAATTGGTTTCATACAACACTTATAGTAGTGATTTATTTTCTTATACTAATGGATCTCATGAAGGTTTTGTTGAGTTTCGTGTGATTGCAGTTTTCAAGGTTTCGGTTATCTTACGATGAATGAAGGAATAAGGAGTAGAAAAGCCGAAGCTCGCGGATGCCCCAGCATCCCAATCTATTATCCAAAAATGAGCAACCAACTAAGCTTGGGGATGCCCTCGAGTGGCATCCCTCTTTCTTCTCACAACCATCGGTATTTTACTTGAAGCTATATTTTTATTCGTCACATACTATGTGTTTTGCTTGGACTTTCTACTATGGTATGGGTTTTTGCTTGATTTATTTTGTTTTTTAAGTCTTGATCCCTTGCTGGACACACCTATTTGAGAGAGCCAAAATTATGTCATGACTGGTTAGAATTGCTCTCTTTGCTTCACTTAATATTTTATGAGCTATGGACTTGCTCTAGTGCTTCACTTATATCTTTTTGAGCACAGTGTGATTTAGTATTTTTGAAGAAATGCTATCTTACTTCACTTAGATTTATTTGAGAGTTAGTAAAATTTTCAAGAAATTCTCTCTTCCTTCACTTAAATTAATTTGAGAGAAAGAAAGAAATATTATGCTCATGATCTTCACTTATATTTGTTTGAGCTTATGAAAGGCAGCACATGAAAATTAGTCCAAAAGTGATAGATATCCAAGAAGGATATAATAAAAACTTTCATGAAGATCATTGGACAAAAAAAACTTGATTCTTAGTAATATTTTTGAGGTATGATGATGTGATATGTGAGTTATGTTGATGAGTAATTATGCTTTAGTAAGAATATTGGTGTTAAGGTTGTGTTTCCCTATGCAAGCACGAAAGTGAATAGTCATGCAATGAAATTATATCCTAGTTTTGGTTCTTTATTCGGAGTTAATTATGCTTAAAGCTTGCTTATGAGATTATCCGTTTCTTGGTTGGTCGCTTCTCACTCTTTTGCTAGCCTTCATTTTACACTAAGTATGATCCCTACTTGTGCATCCAAAATCCTTTAAACCAGTTTTGCCACATTAGTCCACTATATCTACCTATATGAGGTATTCTTTTGCCATTCTAAGCAAATTTGCATCTGCCATCTCTAATTTTACAAATAAAATTCTCTTTTGTGTGTTTGTTTCGCTCGCGGAGTGGTAAGGGGTGGCTAATACTTTCCATGCTAGATGTGTTATTCTCACGATGAGTGTTTATTCACTTGTCATTGCACAAGAGTAAGGCAAAGGTATTAGGGATGCCCAGTCTCGAAATGAAAAATGAATTTACTTTATGTTGTCAAATATTAAATTCCTTGGAAAGTGTTGGTATAGACGGCAACCGTGGATACGACTAGCCATGGAAAGTGAAAGTATGGTGGAAAAGGGAATAAACTTTATGTTATGTTTGGGAGCCGCCTATGATGTATCCAGCATGGAAAGTGTTGGGAACTCTAAGTCATTTTCATTGGTGGGATGGATACAACTCCCAAAATGTTTTTATCTCTAAGGTTTTCACTTTGAGCTCTAGCACCTCTACAAATCCATACTTCCCTCTGCGAAGGGCCTTTCTTTACTTTATTTATTTATTTATTTTTGAATTTGAGTCTCCATCTTCTCTTACAAAACACCAACTAGGAGGCAATATGATCATACTTGAGTATTGGGTGTAGCTAATATGCGAGTGTGTTTCATGAATGGATCAATGGTAGAGCATGATGGGCTAGGGATAACTTATTTTAGCGTTGGTATGTTGAGAGACATGTTTGCTTGTTGACATGCTTGAGTATTTAAATTATCATGTCAAAACTAGACTATTGCTTTGAATCACATAAAGGTCCAAATGTCCATGCAATAGAGAAAGAATATGGTATGACATGTTAGGCAGCATTCCACATCAAAAATTCTGTTTTTCTCACTTCCCTACTCGAGGATGAGTAGGAGTTAAGCTTGGGGATGTTGATACGTCTCCATCGTATCTATAATTTTTAATTGTTCCATGCTATTATATTATCAATCTTGGATGTTTTATAATCATTTTATAGTTATTTTATATCATTTTTTGGTACTAACGTATTGACATAGTGCCAAGCTCTAGTTGTTGTTTTCTGCAGGTTTTTTACATCGCAGGAAATCAACTTCAAATGGAGTCCAAACGAAATGAAAATTTATGGAGATTTTTTTGGACCAGAAGGAACATAATGGGCCTTGGCTGCACCTGGGGGGCGCTTCGAGGAGAGTACAACCCACCAGGGCACGCCAGGAGGACCAGGCGCGCCGTGGTGGGTTGTGCCCACCTCGGGTGCCCCCCAGACCACCTCTTTGCGCTATAAATACCCCAATATTCCCAAAACCCTAGGGGAGTGGACGAAATATTGATCCAGCCGCCGTAGAGTCCAGAACCACCAGATCCAATATAGACACCATCTCAGATGGGGTTCACCACCTCCATTGGTGCCTCTCCGATGATGCATGAGTAGTTCTTTGTAGACCTTCGACTCCATAGTTAGTAGCTAGATGCCTTACTCTCTCTCTCTCTTGATTCTCAATACAATGGTCTCTTGGAGATCCATATGATGTAACTCTTTTATGGTGTGTTTGTTGGGATCGATGAACTTTGAGTTTATGATCATGTCTATCTTTTTATATCCATGAAAGTTATTTGAGTTTCTTTGATCTCTTATATGCATGATTGCTTATAGCCTTGTATTTCTTCTCTGATATTTGGGTTCTGTTTGGCCAACTTGATCTATTTATCTTGCAATGGGAAGAGGTGTTTTGTAGTGGGTTCGATCTTACGGTGCTTGATCCCAGTGACAGAAGGGGAACCGACACGTATGTATCATTGTTACTAAGGATAAAACGATGGGGTCTATCTCTACATAGATAGATCTTTTCTGCATCATGTCACCGTTGTTATTGCATTACTCCGTTTCTCCCTGATCTTACTACACTAGATGCATGCTGGATAGCGGTCGATTTGTGGAGTAATAGTAGTAGATGTAGGCAGGAGTCGGTCTACTAATCTTGGACGTGATGCCTCTATAATGATCATTGCCTGGATATCGCCATGATTATTTGAAGTCCTATCACTTGCCCAACAATAATTTGTTCACCCTCCTTTTGCTATTTTTCTCGAGAGAAGCCACTAGTGAAACTTACGGACCCCGGGTCTCTTTCTCATATATTTGCCTTTGCGATCTTTTTTCCTTTGCATCTATTTTCAGATCTATTAAACCAAAAATCCAAAAATACCTTGCTGCAATTTATTCTTATTTGGTGTTCGATCTATCAATCTATTACAACTTTCTCCCGTCCATGTACCAATTTCTGGCGCCGTTACCGAAAGGTATTGACAACCCCTTTAACACGTTGGGATGCGAGTGGTTGTTATTTGTGTGTAGGGGTTGTTTACGTTTTGTTGCTTGGTTCTCTTACAGGTTCGATAACCTTGGTTTCACATCTGAGGGAAATACCTACCGCTGCTGTGATGCATCATCCCTTCCTGTTTGGGGAAATACCGACGTAGCTTGAAGCCACATCAATGAGGTAATTATACCTTCACTAGAATTGGAAAGTAGCTCATCACAAAAAACTGTTCTCGTGATGCCTACACCAACTAGAGAGGAAGCTAATGATGATGATCCTGAAACTTCAGATCGAGTTACTACTGAACCTCGCAGGTCAACTAGAGCATGATTCGCACCAGAGTGGTATGGTAATCCTCTTCTAGAAGTCATGTTACTAGACCATGGCGAACCTACGAACTATGAAGAAGCTATGCAGAGCCCAGATTCCAATAAATGGCTTGAGGCCATGAAATCTGAGAATGGATCCATGCATGAGAACATAGTGTGGACTTTGGTGGACTTGTCGGATGATCGGCGAGCCATAGAGAATAAATGGATCTTCAAGAAGAAGACTGACGCTGATGGTAATGGTATTGTCTACAAAGCTCGACTTGTCGCAAAAGGTTTTCGACAAGTTCAAGGAGTTGACTACGATGAGACTTGCTCACCCCTAGCGATGCTTAAGTCTGTCCAAATCATGTTAGCAATTACTACATTTTATGAATATGAAATCTAGCAAATGGACGTCCAAACTGCATTCCTTAATGGATTTCTTAAAGAAGAGTTGTATATGATCCAACCAGAAGGTTTTGTCGATCCTAAAGGTTCTAATAGAGTGTGCAAGCTCCAACGATCCATCTATGGACTGGTGCAAGCATCTCAGAGGTGGAATGTACACTTTGATGAGGTGATCAAAGAATGTGGTTTTATACAGACTTTCGGAGAAGCTTGTATTTACAAGAAAGTGAGTGGGAGATTTGTAGCATTTCTAATATTATATGTGGATGACATATTGTTGATTGGAAATGATATAGAATTTCTGGATATCATAAAAGGATACTTGAATAATAGTTTTTCAATGAAAGACCTCGGTAAAGCTGCTTATATATTGGGCATCAATATCTATTGAGATAGATCAATATGCTTAATAGGACTTTCACAAAGCACATACGTTTACAAAGTTTTGAAGAAGTTTAAAATGGATTAATGAAATAAAGGATTCTTTCCTGTGTTGCAAGGTGTGAAATTGAGTCAGACTCAATGCCTGACCACGTCAGAAGATAGACAGAAAATGAAAGTCATTCCCTATGCCTCAGCCATAGGTTCTATCATGTATGATATGTTGTGTACCAGACCTGATGTGTGCCATAAGTCTGGTAGGGAGGTACTAAAGTAATCCACGAGTGGATCACTTTATAGCGGTCAAGAACATCCTGAAGTACCTGAAAAGGACCAAGGATATGTTTCTCATTTATGGATGTGACAAAGAGCTCGTCGTAAATGGTTACTTCTATACAATTTATACCACTTGTATCACCATCTCTTCGCCGAACTAGTGCACCTATACAATTTACCATTGTATTGGGTGTGTTGGGGACACAAGAGACTCTTTGTTATTTGGTTGCAGGGTTGCTTGAGAGAGACCATCTTCATCCTACGCCTCCTATGGATTGATAAACCTTAGGTCATCCACTTGAGGGAAATTTGCTACTATCCTACAAACCTCTGCACTTGGAGGCCCAACAACGTCTACAAGAAGAAGGTTGTGTAGTAGACATCAAGCTCTTTTCTGGCGCCGTTGCCGGGGAGGTGAGTGCTTGAAGGTATATCTTCAGATCTTGCAATCGAATCTTTCTGTTTCTTGTTTTAGAACTAGTTTAGTTTATAAAAGAAAACTACAAAAAATATGGATGGAAAGGAAAATTGTGCCATACGCTTCATCTTTTTAATATATTTCATGAGTATGATGGAAAGGAAAATTGTGCCAAAGTGTTAGAATAAGAATGCATTAAAATGTTTGGCACTAAATATTTGAATGATGAGCATGATTGCAATGTTGTTAGTATGAATTCCTTGAACATCCATGATGCTAATGATATGCAAAGCCACAAGCTTGGGGAAGCTATGTTTGATGAAGATGATATTTTTTGTCCCCCAAATTTTGATGAGCAAATTTATTATGATGAAAGCATGCCTCCTATTTATGATGATTATATTGATGAAAGTGGATTTGGAGAGGTCATGACTTTATTTTGTGATGAATCCACTATTTTGGAAGAGGTTCCAATTGATTATGAGAACAAAGTTGTGATGATTATTGTGATGACTTGTATGCTATAAAGAATAATGATATCCATGAAACTATTCATCATGATTTTAGTTTTCAATTGGATTATGCCTCACATGATAGTTATTTTGTTGAGTTTGCTCCCACTACTATTCATGAGAAGAAGTTTGCTTGTGTGGAGAGTAATAAAAATTCTATGCTTGTAGATCATGAAAAGAATGATTTATGTGATAGTTATATTGTTGAATTCATTCATGATGCTACTAAAAATTATTACGAGGGAGGAATATATGCTTGTAGGAATTGCAATAATATCAAGTTTCCTCTCTATGTGCTTAAAGTTTTGAAGTTATGCTTGTTTTGCCCTCCTATGCTAGTTGATTATTGTTCCCACAAGTTGTTTGTTCACAAAATCCTATGCATAGGAAGTGGGTTAGACTTAAATTTGATAGTCATATTCTTCATGATGCTCTCTTTATGTTTCAATTCGTATCCTTTATGTGAGCATCTTTGAAATCATCATGCCTAGCTAGGGGCGTTAAACGATAGTGCTTGTTGGGAGGCAACCCAATTTTATTTTTGTTCCTTGCTTTTTGATGCTGTTGAGAAATAAATAATTTATCTAGCCTCTCTTTATATGTGGTTTTATTCTTTTAATTAGTGTTTGTGCCAAGTAGAACTGTTGGGAAGACTTGGGGAAAGTCTTGTTAAGCTTGCTGTAAAAAACAGAAACTCTAGCGCTCACGAGAATTGCTGCCAGTTTTTATTGGAGAGTGATATTGAGTTAATTCTTTTTGCAGACGATTAATAGATAAATTACTCAGGTCCACGAATTTATTTGAGAATTTTATGAGTTCTAGAAGTATACGTTTGATCCAGATTACCACAGACTGTTCTGTTTTTGACAGATTCTGTTTTTGATGTGTTGTTTGCTTATTTTGATGAATCTATGAGTACTATGGGAGGGTATGAACCATAGATAAGTTGGAATACAGTAGATATTACACCAATATTAATTTAGAATGAGTTCACAACAGTACCTCAATGGTGACTTATTTTCTTATACTAACGGAGCTTACGAGTTTTCTGTTATGTTTTGTGTTGTGAAGTTTTCAAGTTTTGGGTGAAGATTCGATGTACTATGAAATAAGGAGTGGAAAGAGCCTAAGCTTTGGGATTCCCAAGGCACCCCAAGGTAATATTCAAGGACAACCAAGAGCCTAAGCTTGGGGATGACCTGGAAGGCATTCCCTCTTTCGTCTTTGTTCATCGGTAACTTTACTTGGAGCTATATTTTTATTCGCCACATGATATGTGTTTTTCTTGGAGCGTCATCTTATTTCATTTTGTTTTTCTTGCTGTTTGAATAAAATACCAAGAAATTCTTAAATGCTAGAGAGTCTTCACATAGTTGCATAATTATTCAACTACTCATTGATCTTCACTTATATCTTTCGGAGTAGTTTGTTGTTTGCTCTAGTACTTCACTTATATATTTTAGAGCATGGTGGTAGTTTTATTTTGAAGAAATAGATGAACTCTCACGCTTCACTTATATTATTTTGAGATTCTTTAGAACAGCATGGTAGTTTTCTTTGGTTATGATACTAGTCCTAATATGATGGGCATCCAAGAGGGATATAATAAAAACGTTCATATAAAGTGCATTGAATACTATGAGGAGTTTGATACTTGATAATTGTTTTGAGATATCAATATGGTGATATTAGAGTATTCTAGTTGAGTAGTTGTGAATTTGATAAATACTTGTTCTAAAGTTTGTGATTCCCGTAGCATGCACGTATGGTGAACCGTTATGGGATGAAGTCAGAGCATGACTTATTTATTGATTTTCCTCCTTATGAGTGGCGGTCGGGGATGAGCAATGGTCTTTTCCTACCAATCTATCCCCCTAGGAGCATGCGCGTAGTACTTTGTTTCGATAACTAATAGATTTTTGCAATAAATATGTGAGTTCTTTATGACTAATATTGAGTCCATGGATTATACGCACTCTCACCCTTCCACCATTGCTAGCCTCTCTAGTACCGTGCAACTTTCGCCGGTACCTTAAACCCACCATATATCTTCCTCAAAACAGCCACCATACCTACCTATTATGGCATTTGCATAGCGATTTCGAGATATATTGCCATGCAACTTTCCACCGTTCTGTTTATTATGACACGCCCCATCATTGTCATATTGCTATGCATGATCATGTAGTTGACATCGTATTTGTGGCAAAGCCACCGTTCATAATTCTTTCATACATGTCACTCATGAGTCATTGCACATCCCAGTACACCGCCGGAGGCATTCACATAGAGTCATATCTTGTCCTAAGTATCGAGTTGTAATTCTTGAGTTGTAAGAAAATAAAAGTGTGATGATCATCATTATTAGAGCATTGTCCCCGTGAGGAAAGGATGATGGAGACTATGATTCCCCCACAAGTTGGGATGAGACTCGGGACGAAAATAAATAAATAAAAGAGGCCAAAGAAGCCAAAATAAAAAAAGATAAAAGAGGCCATAAAAAAGAGAAGGCCCAAATAAAAAATAAAAAATATATTAAAAAATGAGAGAAAAAGAGAGAAGGGGCAATGCTACTATCCTTTTACCACACTTGTGCTTCAAACTAGCACCATGATCTTCATGATAGAGAATCTCCTATGTTGTCACTTCCATATACTAGTGGGAATCTTTCATTATAGAACTTGGCTTGTATATTCCAATGATGTGCTTCCTCAAAATGCCCTAGGTCTTCGTGAGCGAGCAAGTTGGATGCACACCCACTTAGTATCTTTTTGAGCTTTCATACATTTATAGCTCTAGTGCATCCATTGCATGCCAATCCCTACTCACTCACATTGATATCTACTGATGGGCATCTCCATAGCCCGTTGGTATGCCTAGTTGATGTGAGACTATCTTCTCCCTTTTGTCTTCTTCACAACCACCACTCTATTCCACCTATAGTGCTATGTCCATGGCTCACGCTCATGTATTGCGTGAAGATTGAAAAAGTTTGAGAACATCAAAAGTATGAAACAATTGCTTGGCTTGTCATCGGGGTTGTGCATGATTTAAATATTTTGTGTGGTGAAGATAGAGCATAGCCAGACTATATGATTTTGTAGGGATAGCTTTCTTTGGCCATGTTATTTTGAGAAGACATGATTGCTTACTTAGTATGCTTGAAGTATTATTGTTTCTATGTCAATATTAAACTTTTGTCTTGAATCTGAACATTTATGCCAAAATAAAGAAGAATTACTTAGAGAAATATGTTAGGTAGCATTCCACATGAAAAATTCTGTTTTTATCATTTGCCTACTCGAGGACGAGCAGGAATTAAGCTTGGGGATGCTGATACGTCTCCAATGTATCTATAATTTTTGATTGTTCCATGCTATTATATTATCAACCTTGGATGTTTTATATGCCTTTATATGATATTTTATATTAATTTTGGGACTAACCTATTAACCTAGAGCCCAATGCCAGTTTCTGTTTTTTCCTTGTTTTAGAGTATCGCAGAAAAGGAAAATCAAATGGAGTCCAATTGACCTGAAACTTCACGGAACTTATTTTTGGAAGGAAAGCAACCCGGGAGACTTGGATTCCATGTAAGGGAAGCAACGAGGAAGCCACGAGGCAGGGGGGAGCCCACCCCCCTCGTGGCTCCCCTGACGTACCTCTTCCACCAATATATCTCCATATACCCTAAAACGATCGGGGAGCACAATAGATCGGGAGTTCCGCCGCCAGAAGCCACCGTAGCCACCGAAAACCAATCTAGACCCGTTCCGGCACCCTACCGGTGGGGGCAATCCCTCTCCGGTGGCCATCTTCATCATCCTGGTGCTCTCCATGACGAGGAGGGAGTAGTTCTCCCTCGGGGCTGATGGTATGTACCAGTAGCTATGTGTTTGATCTCTCTCTCTCTCATGTTCTTGAGGTGATACGATCTTGATGTATCGCGAGCTTTGCTATTATATTTGGATCCTATGATGTTTCTTCTCCCATCTACTCTCTTGTAATGGATTGAGTTTTCCCTTTGAAGTTATCTTATCGGATTGAGTCTTTAAAGATTTGAGAACACTTGATGTATGTCTTGCCGTGCGTATTCGTGGTGACAATGGGATATCACGTGATTCACTTGATGTATGTTTTGGTGATCAACTTGCGGGTTCCGCCCATGAACCTATGCATAGGGGTTGGCACACGTTTTTGTCGTGATTCTCCGGTAGAAACTTTGGGGCACTCTTTGAGGTTCTATGTGTTGGTTGAATAGATGAATATGATATTGTGTGATGCATATCGTATAATCATACCCACGGATAATTGAGGTGACATTGGAGTATCTAGGTGACATTAGGGTTTTGGTTGATTTGTCTCTTAAGGTGTTATTCTAGTACGAACTCTAGGGTTGTTTGTGACACTTACAGGAATAGCCCAACGAATGATTGAAAAGAATAACTTTGAGGTGGTTTTGTACCCTACCAGAATCTCTTCATTCGTTCTCCGCTATTAGTGACTTTGGATTGACTCTTTCTTGCATGTTGAGGTATAGTTATGTGATCCAATTATGTTATTATTGTTGAGGGAACTTGCACTAGCGAAAGTATGAACCCTAGGCCTTATTTCCTAGCATTGCAATGCCGTTTACACTCACTTTTATCATTAGTTACCTTGCTGTTTTTTTATTGTTAGATTACAAATACTCATATCTACTATCCATATACCACTTGTATCACCATCTCTTCGCCGAACTAGTGCACCTATACAATTACCATTGTATTGGGTGTGTTGGGGAAACAAGAGAATCTTTGTTATTTGGTTGCAGGGTTGCTTGAGAGAGACCATCTTCATCCTACGCCTCCTACGGATTGATGAACCTTAGGTCATCCACTTGAGGGAAATTTTCTACTGTCCTACAAACCTCTGCACTTGGAGGCCCAACAACGTCTACAAGAAGAAGGTTGTGTAGTAGACATCAACGTGTACGGCATAGAAACCGTGTGTTTTGTGATCTTCTAATGATTAACGCAGAAGAACGCAGACTGGCACACATGCTAATCAATGCTCAAAGCCCTCAAAGGATGCACTTACCGACATTGTATGTTAATAGTACAAACCTAAAGTACTACTGGTAATTTGCTCTAATACAACAAACTTAAACTACTTCTCACATGCTGCCATCGGGGCATGGTGACCAGACGCCGGCATACTTCTTCCCGGCCTTGTAGGCGGTAGCCCACCGTGCTTCGATCTCCACCAAGCTCTCCTCACCACAGCGTGCGTCCTCTTCTTTCTTGCGACGGTGGGACTCTCTTTTGTTGACTGCTTTCCGCCTATTCCGCTCCTTATGTCCGGCTTTGGACGCCTCTAGATCCACCACCCATTCAGCCATGGCAACCTCAAAGTCCACCCATGTAACTGTATGGCCGCCGGCGGTGATGAACTTGGTGCGGCGAGATGTCATCGCTTCCTTACCATGTGTGCGGTCGTGGGCGGTGAGGAACGTGGCCCGACGGGATGCCATCACTTCCTTACCAGTTACTGTGCGCCGTGGTGCCATGGACGATGCCTGGAGAGAGCTTAGGGATGCAGGGGCCAGGCAGCCGTACAGTGCGGTGGTATTCAAGAGCTCAACGACAAACACCACCAGAAATTTTGCTTCCCTTACAATTTTGCTAGTTCATTATCGCACACTATTCATCTTTGTCCCTTCGGGAAATAGTGTGCGCTGAGCCTATGGTGTGTTGCGTTATGATTAGCCAGAACCCCAGCCACGCGGATCGCCCGTATGCATCGTAGGATGCGCCACAATCGAACGGCAATCCACATCCGTCACATCACACCCGTGCAGTTGTAGCTAGATTGGATTTGTATGCGCTAAATGCCTAGGATATGCACACAATCCCCTAAATATGGTAAATGAGCCCGAAAAAAATGCCAAATTTGAACACGGTGATTTGCAGGGTGAATGTTCATCGTATAAAAAAACTCTAGGGTAAAGAACGAAGAAAATTAGGATTCCCCTTCAATCTTGGTGATTTCCCTCTCGAAAGCATGGAACTTCTTTGGTGATGGTTTGATTTATGAAGGGCGTGCATGACGATATAAGCCAAACCTTCACAAATTTTTACCAGGGCATGGTGAGGTCATACCATGGCACACCATGCTAGGCGTCTTGTTTCTCAAGCACTTATTTCATTTTTTTCTATAGTTGAAAACCCAATAAACAAATGTTTGTAGTTGACTATTGCCACACATTTAATCGAATTATCTGTCCATTCCTTGTAAAAGGCATGAGAATTTACTAAACGGCAAGAGCATGGTTTTCTAGGCCGTTCTTGTGCACCCTTTCATGCACCGAATGTTTGAACTTGAATTATGTGCATTAATGCGTAGGAAATTCACATAATCCCCTAAATATGGCAAATGAACCCGGAAAGGTGCCAAATTTGAACACGGTAATTTTTAGGGTGTATGTTCATCGTAGAAAAAAACTCATGGACAAAGGACAAAGGAAATTTGGACCCCCCTTCAATCTTGGTGAGTTCCCCCTTGAAACCATGAAACTTCCTCGGTGATGGTTCGATTTATGAAAGGCGTGCATGACGACATAAGGAAAACATTCTCAAAATTTTACCAGGGCACGGTGACGCCCTACCATGGCACCACACCAGGCGTCATGTTTTCCAAGCATGTATTTCATTTCTGTATAGTTGTTAACCTAGTAAACGATGCGTTTATGGTCGACTATTACCACACATTTTCTTGAAATATCTACCCATTCCTTGTAAAAGGTATGAGAATTACTAAATAGCACGAGCATGGTTTTCCAGACCGTTCTTGTGCACCTTTCATGCACCGATTGTTCGAATTTGAATTATGTGTAGAATTAATGCCTAGAAAATGCACATAATCCCCTAAAGAAGGTAAATGAGCCCGGAAAAATCTAAAATTTGAACATGTTGCATTTGAGGCGTTATGTTGATCGTTGGAAAAAAAATGAATGACAAACTAGGACGAAAATTTGGATTCCCCTTCAGTCTTGGTGATTTCCCTATTGAAAGCATTGAAGTTCCTCAGTGATGGTTGGATTTATGAAGGGGGTGCATGACAACATAAATCAAACCTTCTCAGCTTTTAACCAGGGCACGGTGAGGCCATACCATGGCACCATGCCAGGTGTCATGTTTTTCAAGCATGTATTTCATTGTTCGATAGTTGATAACCCAGTAAATGACGCGTTTGTGGTTGACTATTGCCATGCATTCCCTTGAAATCTCTGCCCATTCCTTGTAAAAGGCCTGAGAAATTATTGAATACCGCGAGTATGGTTTTTCCAGACCATTCTTGTGCACCTTTTCAAGCACCAATTGTTTGGATTTGAGTTATGTGCATTAATACCTACAAAATGCACATAATCCCCTAAATATTGTAAATGAACCTGGAGAAGTGTCAAATTTGAACACGGTGATTAGCAGGTTTATGTTCATCATAGAAAAAAACTCATGGATGAAGGACAAATGAAATTTGGATTCCCATTCAATCTCGGTGATTTACTATCACACATGATTCTTCTTCGTCACCTCTGTGAACCGCGTGTGTTCACTCACACATTCAAAAGGAAAAGGGAAAACCCTCGCCCACTTCGTCCCCACCCACTCACCATGGACTCCTCGGCAACTCTGCCCCTCATCTACTTTCTATCGCGGCAGCCACCCTAAGCTCGACGGCTGTTGTCGGCGGGCATAGGCCGCGCTCCAAACGAGACGGGATTTCGCCCCTACCGCTTTCCACCGCCTATCTGCACCGACATTCTAGACTCTGGCCGACTAGGGTTTTCTGCGGGATTGGGCAAGGGATTTTTCTCATGGAGAAGGTAATCAACTTAGCAAAATATTCACTCATCTCTTATCGCAGTCCGTCTGTCGCTATTAATCAACTGGCGGAAATCACCGTGGAATCACTTTTGTTCTAGCTGATTCGTGGGTGTTCATTCATGTGTCCATAGTGCAAGCACAAATCGGGGAAGTGTGGTCGTGGCCAGTCAGAAACAAAGTTCTCACCATTCCGGATGACTTGAGGGAGCGCTCGGTATGTTCAATCTCAACCTACCACGGTCGGCATGGCCTAAATTTGTGAACATATTCCATCTGTTGCTAGATTATCTATATATTTGCATCAAATCTTTGTTACATTATCTACTTTTAATTATATATTTTTGTAGTTTGCTTTCATCTATATATTGATCTGTTCTATTAGTTACTCCCATATTTGCATCTTGCTCTGTTATTTCAATATATCTAATTTACGATCTTAATTTTCATTTCAAGCAGTACATCTCTTGCTTTGCATGAATAGGAGTAGATGGAAATCTTGGGCTTTACTTTGTTGCTGAGTCCCAGGATGTCATATTGACAACGCAACATGGATTTACAATGACGGTTAGCGTAAACCTTGATAAAGATGGTCACTTCTATTTTAATTCGGACCTTTGGAGAAAAATATCTAAGTGTTATGAACTGAAAGCTGGCAATAAAATTCAAGTGTGTGCACCATAGCCTGGTCTAATTAACATGGATGTTTACTTCCCCAACATCATCAGCCAATCAAAATCTGATCTAGGTTAGTGTCCTTTCAACTATCTCCATTGTGTTATATTACTTAGCAAAATCAGGGTATTTGTTCTGACTAATTGATCACTATTTAGGCAACCAATTGTGATTTCATATTCTCACTCTGTTCCTAGGAAGTAACAAATTCTATTTACCAATTTATCCACTATATATTCTTCTGCCCTGTTCTGAATAAATAATACCTTTCGACCTTTTAAGCAGGATATGTTGGATGCATAGTGAATGATCTTTATGTTACTAAGCGTACCAAATTTCACTAGAAGGACTTGAAGCATGTCATAAACTTTGTTGATAATCTGATAGAGATAGCACAACTTATGGACGCTGGATTTTGGATGGGATTAATTAGACCTATGGTGCAGACAACCAATTGTGTGCACAAAACGCTGGTAAAAAGTCTTATTTTAATGTTGATGCTCATAAACTATATATATCTTCAACGATATGTTACAATTGGTTTTTATTCTACATGTCAACAGAAATTGCCCGCTGTAGCAGTTCCTGGATCAATTGCCCAGTGTGATCGAATTACACTTGTGCCTGCTAATAACGCCAAAGTGATTGCATGGTACTGCATTTCCCGTAGAAATGTAACCATTCAAATTAACAAGTTCTCACTTGTCGTGGCAATGCATCCATATTGGAAAATTGGAGACACTGTTCTACTCATGCTCTACCAAGGCACAAGAGGGCTCTTCCTTTTCATTGACGAGATGCCGAGTCGCCGTGATCAAGCTGCTTCCAATGGATAGTTGTGGTTGTTGGCCCTCGGCCACTTAGAATGTGCTAGCTGTTACTATGTTAACTATCTAGATATGGACCATATGGTTGTTTTCCCTTAGCCTCTTAAAATTTGATAGTTGTTACTATGTTAAGTATGTAGATATGGACCATATGGTTGTCAAAACCGTGTTACGAAGATCCTTTTTTGTCAAATAGTGTAACCACTATATATATGTTACTCAAATGCTATTACCCAAGTTCTTACATTTTCATGGAAAGTGTTAGTATCGTACATAGTTCATTGAGTTTAAGCATGTGCCTGATGTCCAGAAGGCATTTGCATATTAACTGTCCATATTGCAAATTCACACATATGTTAACATAAGGAAACGTATGTGTAACTTACTAATCATCGCACATGAGTACTCGCAGACGCATCGTGTGCGATACTCCTAGCCACCGCAAGCAACTAGTTTGCATTTTTCAAAGTTTTTGTGCACACAGAATCACACACGAACTAACTGTATTAACCGCATGTGTTGTAATTTCTCATTGCAAACAGTTTATCCGAGTCAGTTTTTTGCCACGTATCACACACCTTGTTTACATGACTCATTTGTGTTCTTTTGGCTCATCGAAAACAGTTCATCCATGTGAACTGTATGCCGCATATCACACACATCTTCTTAAGTTGAACCATTTCTGTTGTGTTCCCTAGTTGAAAAAAGTACGTTCGAGTGAATCATATGTCGAATATCACACACACATTGATACGGCTTCCCATTTCTGTTGTTCTACCTCATCACAAATAGTATTAATGGATTAACAGTGTGCCCTGCATCGCACACACATTGATATGGCTGCCCGTTTCTATTGTTCTGCCTCATCGCAAACAGTTTGAATGGATTAACCGTGCGCCCTGCATCACACACGCAACTAAAATCTGAACCGTGATTGATGGCTCCGCCATCGCAAACGTTTTGCACCTTTTTGACGGTTTTTTACACCACTATTTGTGATTAATGCATCGCACACAGTTTCGGCAAAGGGTCCCTGGTCGTAGTGTTGCGTTAGCAGTATCCTGCAGTAGTGTGGGGTCCCGTCCGGCAAGCTCCTCGGCTTCCTAGTATCCAATTTAGGTATCGATGCCAACCTTGAGAAGATCAAGGGCATAGAGAAGATGTGCCCCCAAAGACCCTCAAGGAAATGCAATGGCTGGCCGGGTGCATCGCTTCCTTGGGGCGCTTCATCTCCAAGCTAGGCAAGCGCGCCTTGCCGTTCTTCAAGCTCATGAAGAGAACTGGTTCTTTTGAGTGGACCCCGTAGGCAGATGCAACCTTTGAAGACCTCAAGAGGTACCTCACGAGCCTGCCCATAATGCTGGCGCCGCACTTTCACGAGCCCTTGGTCATGTATTTGGTGCCTACACCGTAGACCGCCAGCGCTGCGCTTGTGGCGATACGAGAAAAGATTGTGAAGGCCAAGGAAAAGCTCCTAGAGCCCCATAGGCCCGCCGCCCCCTGGGTCCCCTGGGCCTCGCGGGGCCACGGAGCCTCTCAAGCCTTCGGCGCATCAGGCTGGTGCCCTTGGGTCGTCCATGCCAGCGACACCCCTTGAAGCCGCAGTGGCCCGTGTGCCCAGCAGGGGCAAGAGATTGCGAAGGCCACATGCTTTGTCGAGCACCCCATGTATTTCATCTGCATGGTCCCGAGCGACGCGCGCGCTACCCAGTGCAGCAGAAACTCCTTTTGGCACTTTTTGTTGCCCCCAGGAAGTTGCGCCACTACTTTGAAGGACATCCCATCAAGGTCGTCTCCGCAGACCCCCTGGAGAAAGTTTTGCGCGGCCCTAACACCGTAGGTCGACTCACCGAGTGGAGCATCGAGCTGCAAGCACTCCGGATGGAATTTTGCACCACCAGGGTCATCAAGGGGGCGGCTCTCACCGATTTCACGGTGGAATGGACAAACACCAATGAGGAGGAGTACCACGTGGACAAGTCCCTCCTGCCTAGGGATGAGGCACCGGTTCGTTGGACAATGCACTTCGACGGTGCCTTCTCTAGGCATGGCGTGGGGGCTGGGTCGTGCTCATCTCTCCAGCCGATGAAATGCTTCGTTGCGCCATCTAGCTATGCTTTCAACACAGCTAAAAGTTCTCCAATAACATCGCGAAGTATGAGGGCCTGATCGCCGGTCTCAAGGCCGCCTCTACCTTGAGCGTCAAGGGCCTCACCATCAAGGGTCATTCTCAGCTCCTGGTCAACTTCTCCAACAAGAAATACAAGCCAAAGGATGAGCACATGGCGGACTATATGGAGGAGGTAAGTAAGCTCGTGAAGTGTTTTCTGGGTTTAGAGTTGCAGCATATCCCGTGCAACGTCAACAAGGAGGCCGACGACATTGCCAAGCGGGCATCTGTAGGATTAAAGTATGTCTAGAGGGGGGGTGATTAGACTACTTGACCAAATAAAAATCTATCATTTTCCCAATTTTAGATGTGGACAAATTTTAGCAATTAGCATAAGTCAAGAAATCAACCTACACATGCAATTCTAAGAGTATAGCAGCGGAAAGTAAAACATTGCATATGAAGGTAAAGGGAAGGGTTTGGAGAAGGCAAACGCAATGGAGACACGGAGATTTTTGGCATGGTTCCGATAGGTGGTGCTATCGTACATCCACGTTGATGGAGACTTCAACCCACGAAGGGTAACGGCTGTGCGAGTCCACGGAGGGCTCCACCCACGAAGGGTCCATGAAGAAGCAACCTTGTCTATCCCACCATGGCCATCGCCCACAAATGACATGCCTCGCTCGGGTAGATATTTACAAAGTAGGCAATCTCCTTGCCCTTGCAAACTTCTTGGTTCAACTCCACATCTTGACAGAGGCTTCCAAGTGACACCTAACCAATCTAGGAGACACCACTCTCCAAAAGGTAATAGATGGTGTGTTGATGATGAACTCCTTGCTTTCTTACTTAAAATGGTAGTCTCCCCAACACTCAACTCTCTCTCTCTCTCATATTTTGTTGTGGTGGAAGAGTGATTTGAGTGGAAAGCAACTTGGGGAAGGCTAGAAATCAAGGTTCAAATGGTAGGAATGGATTCTCTTGATCTCAACACATTAGTAGGTGGTTCTCTCTCACAAAATGTATGGTGGAAGTGTAGGAACGTTCTGATGGCTCTCTCACAAATGGAGAAGGGGTGGAGGGGTATATATAGCTTCCACACAAAATCCAACCGCTACAAACATTTGACTCATCTCGGTGGGTCTGAATGGTTAAACTCGGTGGCACCAATTAGTTCAAAAATGTGAACGTTAGGAATCTTGGTGGGACCGACCGAAACAACTCGATGGGATCGACGTGCTAGGGCTTAGGGAAAACCTCGTCTAGATGGCACCGATTGCATCAACTCGGTGAGACTGAAGTGAAGCAATAAGGCAACAAACAATTGGTCAAGCCATCTCGGTGAGACCGATTGCTATTTCGATGAGACCAAAATAATTGCAAGAGGCAACAGAGTGTTGGCAAGGCCATCTCAATGAGATTGAGATCCGTATCGATGTCACCGAACTGTTAGGGTTTATGGCTATGGCTATGTCATATGAACTCGGTGGCTTCGGATAGAAAGAATCGGTGGGACTGAGTTGGAGTTATGGTTTTGACATATTTGGATGGAGGAAGTGGTTGATGGTTTTTGTCATGGAATTGTCACGGCAGATGTCCTTAGTGTCAGGACTTTGTTGCGAGGCCAACGCATCTATGTGGTAGCTTGAGAGGGGTTGAGCGGGACGAGAGACGCGAGGTTTTACCCAGGTTCGGCCCCTCACGGTGGAGGTAAAAGCCTACATCCTGCTTCATTGATATTGATGATGATGATCACGGTTACAAGAGTGCTCTATCTTGAGAGCTATTGTCTAAACCTAACTTGTCCAACTCGTGGAACTTGTCAATCTTGTCCCCCTTTGAGGAGCCTTGCCCCTCATTATATATGTTGAAGGGGCGGTTTACATGTGGAGTCCTATTAGGATTAGGACTAGTCTATCTCTAATACAAACCAGATACAAGTCCAGGTCTTAACTCTTTGTAAGACAAATATTCCTCATGCCTTTCCTCTTAAACCGGCCCACCATAGTATGAACCGGCCTTCATGGACCGCCCGTTGGGCCACCGGGTCTTGTCACTCCTCTGACCCGCCTGCCGGATTACCAATGAGTCATAAACCGCCAATCATGTAAACCGCCAATCCTCTGGCGGTTTACCAATGAAACGCCTAGTCCGGCCGGGTTATACTTCCGGCCGGTTTACATCGCGGGGTATATCCCTGAAATTAGCCCCCATGTTTAGCTTGGATTTATTCATGGTAAACTTATGCTGCAAAATAAACACAAGAACAAATTTGACAGGTTATGCTCCGGGTTAAGAATTTTTGTAAACCGGTACCTGATCATCCTTAAGTCCTTGTTATTTCCTCCATCTGGGAAATCCGGGTCAACAAACCAACTTCATAATCAATTTGCCGACATTGGTTTGTCACCGAGAAATATTGTGAGGAATAACTCCTTTAACTCATCTCCCAAAGCACCGGTTTAAGAAATATGGGTCTGAAAATAATTATCTGATATTCAGCCGGTTTGAAGATATAAAACTTGCCGGTTTAATATTACCAAAATGGCCGGCTTATAAATATTGATGGCGCCGGGTCATAATTGTTGTCGACACCGGGTCATGTAATTGATCTTCCTGATTTGCTCAAAACTAATAAAATGAAGATGTTCCTCCTTTATATGCATAATACCTGTAGCCCCCAAGTCTTAAGAGGAGAACATAGTGATAACTTAAGACTTGCTCCAATAAGTGTTTCAACCTTGAAGAAATCCGGTTTGTTCATCTCAAAACTGAATACTCCATATATGTAGCCCCCAAGTGCCGGGTTGTCATGTTTGCAGCAACCTGGGACTTGTAATTGCTTGATGCTCGTAAAAACTTCAACCAGTGTAGCCCCCAAGGGCCGGGTCATTATGCAATAATGAGCAGGGACTTTGTAAATATAATCTTGTAAACTTTGAACAGCAACATGTAGCCCCCAAGGGCCGGCTTAGTAAGATAATACTGAACCGGGACTTGATATATATACTTTAATGAAAATAACATATTATAATGTAGCTTCCATCGTAGGGCTTGAACCCACGCCCACAAGGTTAAGAGCTTTGTGCTTTACCAACTGAGCAATGGATTCTTCAATATTATGGACGAAAACTTGTGTAGCTTGAATTGTTGACAGGAGCAATTTGTAGCCCCCAAGGGCCGGCTCACCATAATATGATGAGTCGGGTCTTCAATAAGACTAGTAAAAATGACTTTGCATTAGCCCCCAAGTGTCATGGTGCATGCTTGCAGCGACATGAGACTTGCATGTAATCTCAATTTGAATACTGTAGCCCCCAAGTGCCGGGTTGTAAGCCTGCAGCAACGCGGGACTATTCCTTCAATTGTAGAATAAATCATATCCTTTGATAAAATAATAGCCATTGCGCTTAAGCGACTTTGAAAACCTTAATCATAATACTGGTTATTGATAACCATAATAAAATCCAGCCATGTTGGCTATTTGAATAATATACCCAATGATTTATAAGCGCATAGTTCCAATGGCGCAATCCAAATATATACTGGCGACTTATAGTCCGAAGCCAGACCGGTTTAATAAACACCGGATAATTTCTCATCATATACTGGCGACTTATCGTCTTAAAGCTAGACGGTTTAATAAACACCGGATAATTTATCATCATACTGGCGACTTATAGTCAAAAGCCAGGTCGGGTTAGTAAACACCGGTGATTTATAATCATGCTTTATTCAACCTGTTTTTGCATACAAGAAGTTTAAAGTGTCCGGGCGGTTGACCGTCGGACGGGTCATAATGCCCAACATATAACCCAGGTTTATAACCAAGGTTGTACTTAAAAATAATCAAATATGAAATATATCATACCTATGACATTGAATCACATTGTTGGTTTTACCAACTTTTTGTAGTAAAGGTGATAACCCCAATCTTGAGTACTGATAACTCCTTCCATATTGTGCCGGTTTATGATAAAACCATGCCGGGTTGTGATAAACACCGGTTTACTCCATAATAGGATGGTAACAGAAAATCAAACTGGGTAGATAGTCTCTGGATTAAGATTTGACCGTGTTCCGTCAATTTGTAATTGACAGTTTGGGCCGGTTTAAAATGTTGTCGGTTTAAAAACGCAACAAAAATAAAAGAAACAGTTATCAAGGAAAATATTGAAGCAAAGGCAGTGATCAAACCATTTGGAAAAAGAGGCTTATTTGAGCTGATCAGATGGCGTTACCATGGTCAGACACGACCAAGCTCCCGATAGGTGTAGCTATGGTGCAAGTCAGCCAGGTCCCCAAATGAAACCGTGGCATTTATGCCGATCAAGTGGCATGGCAATGGTTCGGGTTCGACCAAGCCCCCAAGTGATTCTGTGGCCTTAGGCCGATTAAGAGGCATGACTGGTTCAGACGTGACCAAGTCCCCAAGTGATCTGGTGGCTCTTCGCCTATCAAGAGGTATTGCATTGGTTCAGACATGACCAAGCCCCCAAGTGATATAACATGATGTTTTTGAAAAGCTAACTCAAGGGGTAAACCGGAGGCCGTTTTAGAACAACTCCGTGTAACCACACATGATTTAAAAGAACAGAGACCCCGCTTTATGAAACAGAAGCCCCCATGTGATCAATAATATGTCAGGCCAGTAAGGCGGGATACCATGCTTGAACCGCGCATCATGGCAGCAGGTCCTCTTTGGCAATTTTTAACTTTTTGCAAGAGATAAATTCTTCTTGACCCGGGATCTTGAACTGGATATTAAGAGCTTCAAAGCTTTGTGGGAGACATCTTTCCCTTGAACCGGATTTTAAACCGGAATCCTCATTTTCAGCTGGAAAATTTTCTGACGGTCTTTAAACTCGAACTTGCGAGAAGTTAATACCTTTTTGAACCGGACATTGTTAAACCGGATTTGAGCGCTTAAGAGCTTTGTGGGAGAAAGATGTCTCTTGAGCCAGATTCTAAACCGGAGTCATTTCTGATGACCTGGAACTTCTTCATCGAGCCGGGATTTTATAACTGTCATATACTTTCTAAGCCGGAAATTTGCTGATGGCCTTTAAACTTTTATCAATATAACAGTAGCCTCCGGGACCGGGTTATCCTTCCCTCCATCGTCCTGGGGTTCTTAAATTTGCTAAAACTGGCAAGATTCGCTGAGTGATGTCATCGTAGCCCCCGAGTTTCAAAGGTGACTCGAGGAGTTGGCTTGAGACTCTCCATATTTGACCATGATATAAACCGGCATAACTTGTATATCATTGGCGTTGATAGCACGATGTGAATCCATAGAAGGTTGAGGTGACTGCGGCGGGCTGTAAGTGATCCCATATGAGCCGTGTCAATAACTCGGCCAATTGTTCCTTCCAACTGGCGATTTGAAGTTAATCAAAACTGTAGTGGCGGCGACTTGTGCGCCTGCCCATTGAACCATCCAGTGCAAACGGCGGTTGATGATAATTTGTCTCCAATTTGAAAGAAAACCGGGCTACCCAAGCTGTGACTTGCTCATACCCAATAAACAGCTCATGCAGACAGGTGCGGCCCGGTATGTTGATGTAGACCAGGCCGCGGGGGCGGACGACAAAGATGACCGCAGCATCACAGGCGGCACAGACAGATGAGTCGGCCACGGCGTTGTAAGCCGGTGCGGACGAGGAGAGTCGGCACTGGTGTTGTAAACCGGTGCGGACGCATGAACCAGCCGCGGGCATTGTAAACCGGCGCGGACGGAGAGTTGGCCGCGGGCATTGTAAACCGGCGCGGACGGAGAGTTGGCCGCGGGCATTGTAAAACCAGCGTGATCGATCGTCAGTGTAGACAGACGCCAGCAATGTGCTCTCCGTATCTGTGGCACGGTAGCCACTCTTATAATGAGTAATTTTCCTGCATAAAGATCACAAGCGAGAGTAATTGTTCTCGAAAGAATGAAAAAAAATATCATAAAAATTGATCGGATGGATTTCACCTGATTCGTCTGGATGATGGACGATAAGTACGTGGCATCTGTAGATAATTTTGCAAAAAATGTTAGCCTCCCAAAAACTGTTATCCTCATGCAGATAACCTCCACGGGAATAACAATCCTAGCGGCCAGAGCACTAGTACAAAGAGCATCCGATGATTTGCTTGACGATTTAGTGAGGTACTGAATTCACTCCTTTCTTTCTTTTTCCTTTTTTTTCAATAGTAATTTTCCCTTGATGACCGGAGTACTGAAACTTGCATCTTACATGATAGAATCCATTATCCACATGAGGGAGGTACTTCCCAGGCTTGAGCAAAGTAGTAGTAGCTTTGTCTTTTCCTAGTAGCACTTTTGACTTACTTTAATACCATGATGTGGACTGTGTCTCGCAGGCTGGGACGACAAAGGCGAGAGCGGTTTGACCCGGCCACGGCTGAGGTGAAGCACACTGGCAACTCGACGAAGGACCACAGTGGTTCAGCGAAGCAGCTGGCGTGGGCGGCGAGTCGGTGAGCGCCTTGAGCATGGAGGCGGCAGCCAGCCTGCGCGGGCGGCTCAGGGCAGTGGAGATAGAGCCCTGCAGCTTGAGCACGAGACAAAGCGGCTTAGCGCAGAAGTGAGAGTCATAGCGCGGACAGCTGCATAAATCCGATGGCGACTTGGAGCAAGGCTAGAAAATCGGAGAGGCAGCGCCTCAGATAGAACTAGCGGGGCATCCAATGGCACAGCGAGGCGCAACCAAATTGATGATTGGGCGGCTCGGGCTCGTGGGCGCAACAGAACAACCTGTGGCGCGGTGACTTGGTGATGTAGTATGTGCGCGAGCCAGCACGTGGTCGCAGGGACACGGCCGTGGTAGTGGAAGCAGGCGGCTTGCCAGCGCCAGCGGAGACAGGAACTCACGGCTGCAGAGACAGCCGTGGTAGGAGCGACTCAAGGGCAGGCGACGAGTGAGGCGTGCTGGCGGCTCGACACAGCAACCCAAAGCGGCCACATCGAATGAAGGCAAGGCCAAAATGGGGCTAGCAGCCCATGTGAACGGGCGTTGTGGGCCGTCGCTGATGGAATCTTTCTCCTCAGTTTTTTCCTTACGTGACTAGCACTTGGACTTGGTCAATGTATTGACAGCAGAAAAGTATATGGGACGTTGGAGCAGCAAAACTCGGTGACTTGCACGCGTATAGAACTCCTGTCGGTCTCGGCCTCTTGTAGGTGGTAATTTCCAACCTCGATCTGGGTTCAGATTGTTGTATATTGAGGGAAATAACAATACCAGCTATGCGTAGATCTGATTTCAAAGGTGTCAGCGACTTGGTGATTTGATGACTTGATGGATTGCTGCCGGCTCACACTCAAAACTTTTACCGATCGGATTTCGTTGAATCGTACGAAGACTTGTGTCGGCGGCGTATAGGCACAACCCTATCTTTCTTCTTCGACTTCAATCTCCCGGATTGTAAAATCTTCATCTAAAAAATTGCAAACTCCTCGATTCCGGAAGAGATCCCTCCAAGAACTCATCACCACCGTGCGCAAGCCCCGCGATGGGCGCCAACTGTCGTGGAATTGTCACGGCAGATGTCCTTAGTGTCCGGACTTAGTCGCGAGGCCAACGCATCTATGTGTTAGCTTGAGAGGGGTTGAGCGGGACAAGAGACGTGAGGTTTTACCCAGGTTCGGCCCCTTACGGTGGAGGTAAAAGCCTACATCCTGCTTCATTGATATTGATGATGATGATCACGGTTACAAGAGTGCTCTATCTTGAGAGCTATTGTCTAAACCTAACTTGTCCAACTCGTGGAACTTGTCAATCTTGTCCCCCTTTGAGGAGCCTTGCCCCTCATTATATATGTTGAAGGGGCGGTTTACATGTGGAGTCCTATTAGGATTAGGACTAGTCTATCTCTAATACAAACCGGATATAAGTCCAGGTCTTAACTCTTTGTAAGACAAATATTCCTCATGCCTTTCCTCTTAAACTGGCCCACCATAGTATGAACCGGCCTTCATGAACCGCCCGTTGGGCCACCGGGTCTTGTCGCTCCTCTGACCCGCCTGCCGGATTACCAATGAATCATAAACCGCCAATCATGTAAACCGCCAATTCTCTGGCGGTTTACCAATGAAACGCCTAGTACTGCCGGGTTATACTTCCGGCCGGTTTACGCCACGGGGTATATCCCCGACAGTTTTGGAGAAATATCAAGAAACACCTCATCCCCTTTTAATAGTATTGGATTTCCTATGGACTCAATGTCATCTTGGATCACAAAAATAAAGATGAAGAGTCTTAAGCTTTTGCCAATATTTGTCCTTAGCATTTTGAAGGGTCCACATCTCTAATCCATGCCATGATATTCCTTGAACTTCCTGAAATATTTATCTTGAATGGATGTTAGTTCAATGAGCTATGTGTTGGTATGAATTACCAAAACCACCCGGGGATTAGTTGCACTTTCAGTCTCCCCCTTTTTGGTAATTGATGACAACATATAGATCAAAGCTTCGACAAATGATAAATGAATGAAATAAATCATCTCTTTGAGAAGTATGTGATAATAAAGAGCTCCCACTAAATTTGAGCATTATTTAAAATTTGTGTTTGAATGCAAATGCACGATCTATTAGGTTCATGGGTCACTCTTCCATGTCACATACATCTTGGTGGAGCGCACAAAATGATAAGAGTTAAATAACATGCACGCATCACCAAATACATAAGTGGATGATCATACACAAGAAATTGTATAGATAAGCATAAATCACACATTAAGCATAGTATGATCAATCACACAACCACACAAATTATCTCACAAGCATAAAACAATAAGTAGCACAAATCAAACGGACAAAGTAGCAATGGGCAATAAAAACCAACGAGCAAAGAACGAGATAGACTCTCTCTCTCTCAGCCTATGATCTATACATTTTCTCCCCCTTTGGCAACAAGTTATCAAAAATCTTGAAAAAGTATAGTGCTATACGGCACTCTCGGCACGATCTCTGGGAGCTCCTGGAGGGTTCTTCTGGCTTGTTGCTCCGGTGTGCGTAGATGATACGTCCATTTTGCATCATGTTTTCCTACTATTATTTATGATGTTTTTATCCATAATAATGCTTTTTTGAGTAATTCTAATGCCTTTTCTCTCATAATATGCAAGGTATACACAAAGAGGGTGAATTCCGGCAGCAGGAAATCTGAACCTGCAAAAGCTACGTCAGGCTACCTATTCCGCACAACTCCAAACGAGCTGAAACTTTATGGATAATGTTTATGTAATATATGAAGAATATTGGAGTAAATAAGTACTAGAGGGGCCCCACCAGGTGGGCACAACCCACCTAGGTGCGCCAGGGAGACCAGGCGCGCCCCGGTGGGTTGTGCTCACCTTGGCCCACCTCCGGTGCCCATCTTCTGGTACATAAGTCATTTTGACCTAGAAAAAATAAGGGGAGGACATTCGGGACGGAGCGCCGCTGTCTCGAGGCGGAACTTGGGCAGGAGCACTTTTGCCCTCCGGCGAAGCGATTCCGCCGGGGGAACTTCCCTCCCGGAGTGGGAAACCATTGTCATCATCATCACCAACAACTCTCCCATCTTGGGGAGAGCAATCTCCATCAACATCTTCAACAGCACCTTTTCATCTCAAACCCTATTTCATCTCTTGTGTTCAATCTTGTTGCCGGAACTATAGATTGGTGCTTGTGGGTGACTAGTAGTGTTGATTACATCTTGTAGTTGATTACTATATGGTTTATTTGGTGGAAGATTATATGTTCAGATCCAATATGCTATTTAATACCCCTCTGGTGATGAAATTGTTTATCATTTGTGAGTAGTTACTTTTGTTCTTGAGGTCACGGAAGACATCATGTTGCAAGTAATCATGTGAACTTGATATGTGTTCGATATTTTGATAGTATGTATGTTGTGATTCCCTTAGTGGTGTCATGTGAACGTCGACTACATGATATTTCACCATATTTGGGCCTAAGGGAATGCGTTGTGGAGTAGCAATTTGATGATGGGTAGCGAGAGTGATAGAAGCTTAAACCCTAGTTTATGCGCTATTCCGTAAGGGACCGATTGGATCCAAAAGTTTAATTCTATGGTTAGAATGTATTCTTAATACTTTTCTCATAGTTGCGGATGCTTGCGGGAGAGTTAATCATAAGTAGGGGGTTTGTTCAATTAAGAACAACACCTAAGCACCGGTCCACCCATATATAAAATTATAAAAGTAGCAAACACAAATCGAACCAACATGGTGAAAGTGACTAGATGAAATTCCCGTGTACCCTCAAGAACGCTTTGCTTATCATAAGAGACCGTTTTGGCCTGTCCTCTGCCTCAAAAGGATTGGGCTACCTTTATGCACCTTTTCTACTATTATTGTTACTTGCTCATTAAAAATTATCTTGCTATCAAACTACTTTGTTACTTACAATTTCAGCACTTGCAGACATTACCTTGCTGAAAACCAATTGTCATTTCCTTCTTCTCCTCGTTGGATTCGACACTCTTACTTATGGAAAAGAGCTACAATTGATCCCCTATACTTGTGGGTCATCAAGGCTATTTTCAGGCGCCGTTGGCGGGGAGTGAAGCACCCTTGGTAAGTGGAATTTGGTAAGGAAACATTTATATAGTGTGCTGAAATTTACTGTCACTTGTTACTATGGAAAAACAATCCTTTGAGGGGTTTGTTAGGGGTATCTTCACCTCGACCGGAACCTCAACTAGCTACCCCTCAACCTACTGCACCTACTGAAAATATGGAATATGAAATTCCTTCGGGTATGATAGAACAACTGCTAGCTAATCCTTATGCATGAGACAGAACCGGACATCCTGATATGCACTTGATATATGTAGAACTAATTTGTGATTTGTTCAAGCTTGCAGGTTTACCCGGAGATGAAGTTATGAAGGAGGTTTCCCTTTATCTTTGAAGGCAAAAGCATTGGCATCGTATAGGCTATGCGATGATATTGGTTCCTGGAATTGGAATCTATTGAAATTGGAGTTCCATAAAAAAATATTATCCTATGCATCTAGTATCGCTCTTTGCTTGGGGGAGGCTTAAGTAAATGTTATATTCATGCCCCAATCATGAGCTCTCAAGAGAAATTATTATCCAGAATTTTTATGCTCGGCTTTCTCGTAATGATCAAACCATGCTTGATACTTCTTGTGCTGGTTCTTTTATGAAGAAGACTATTGAATTCTGGTGGGATCTTTTGGAAAGAAATAAATGCAACTCTGAAGATTGCGAACTCGACGAAGTTAAAGAGTCAGGTATTAAACTAAAGTGTGATTGTGTTAAATCTTTTATGAATACCGACGCTTTTCAAAAATTTAGCACTAAATATGGACTTGACTCTGAGATAGTAGCCTCCTTTTGTGAATCATTTGCTACTCATGTTGATTTCCCTAAAGAGCAGTGGTTTAAATATCACCCACCTATCAAAAAAGAAATTAAATAACGAAAGAAGAAACTATTCTTTATAATGTTCATCCAGTTGTTCCTATTGCTTACATTGAGAAACCACCTTTCCCTGTTAGGATAAAGGAACATGCTAAAGTTTCAACTGTCTTCAACAAAAGTTACATTAGAACACCTAAACTTGATGAACAGATTAAAGTAGAACCTTGTATTGCTATGGTTAAGGATCTCTTGGAAGAAAATGTATATGGACATGTTATTTACTTCTGCGAAGAAGCTGCTAGAAGTGACAAACTAGATAAAAAGGATAAACATAGACCTATTGTTGCCAAGCCCTTTGTCTTAGTTAAATTATGAGAACACTGTTATCATGGTTTATGTGACATAGTTGCTAGCGTGAGTGCTATTCCCTTTACCCTTTATCAAGAAATTATGAATGACATAGCACCCGGAGAAATAGAAGACATAGATGTTACTATTAAACCTGCTAATAGAGACACTATATAAACAATTGGGATTGTTAGAGATGTTGAAGTCTTGTGTGGTAAAATAAAATACCCTACTGATTTTCTTGTTCTTGGTTACCCACAAGATGACTTTTGTCCCATTATCTTCGGTAGACCTTTCTTGAACACTATTAATGCTAGAATAGACTGTGAGAAACAAACTGTCGGTGTTAGTTGTAACACCCACGATGCGGCTATATCTCCCACGTGTCGGAGCTCGACTTAGAGGCATAACCGCATTGTAGGCAATGTTGCAAGAGGGTTAATCTTTACACATCCCATTTACTGAATAAGAAAAAGGTACATAGTTGGCTTACAATCGCCACTTCACATAAAGCATAAATATAACATTACAATCATCCAGATACAATCAAGGTCCGGCTATGGAACCAAAATAAAAGAGAACTACCCCTAATGCTACAGATCCCCGATCGTCCCAACTGGGCTCCACTACTGATCGAAAGGAAATGAAACAGCACAACGAACACGATCTTCATCGAGCTCCTCCTTGAGCTCGGTTGCGTCACCTGCACGGTATCATCGGCACCTGCAAACTAGTTTTGGAAGTAATTTGTGAGTCACGGGGACTCAGCAATCTCACACCCTCGCGATCAAGACTATTTAAGCTTATGGGTAGGGAAAAGGTATGAGGTGGAGCTGCAGCAAGCACTAGCATATATGGTGGCTAACATACACACAAGAGAGCGAGGAGAGAAGGCAAAGCACGTTCGAGAATCTATGATCAAGAAGTGATCCTAGACTACATATGTTCAAGCATAACTCCAACACCGTGTTCACTTCCCGGACCCCGCCGAGAAGAGACCATCATGGCTACACACGCGGTTGATGCATTTTAATTAAGATATGTTTCAGGTTCTGTACAACCGGACATTAACAAATTCCCATCTACACATAACCGCGGGCACGGCTTTCGAATGTTCAAAACCCTGCAAGGGTATCCCAACTTAGCCCATCACAAGCTGTCACGGTCAATGAAGGATATTCCTTCTCCCAGGGCGGCCCAATCAGACTCGGAATACAGGTTACAAGACATCTTGACAATGGTAAAACTAAACCAGCAAAGCCGCCTGAATGTGTCGGCAAACCCCGATAGGAGCTGCACATATCTCATTCTCAGGGCACACTCGGATGAGACATCCTACGAGTAAAACCAACCCTCGAGTTGCCCCGAGGTGGCCCCGCAGTCTACTCGGTTCGGACCAACACTCAGAGGAGCACTGGCCCAGGGGGTTAAAATAAAGATGACCCTCGGGCTCCCGAATCCCAAGGGAAAAAGGCTAGGTTGTTAGGTAAATGGTAAAACCAAGGTTGGGCCTTGCTGGAGGAGTTTTATTCAAGGATAACTGTCAAGGGGTTCCCATTATAACCCAACCTCGTAAGGAACGCAAAATCAAGGAACATAACACCGGTATGACGGAAAACTAGGGCGGCAAGAGTGGAACAAAACACCAGGCATAAGGCCGAGCTTTCCACCCTTTACCAAGTATATAGATGCATTAATTAAATAAGAGATATTGTGATATCCCAACAAATACCCATGTTCCAACATGGAACAAACTCCATCTTCACCTGCAACTAACAATGCTATAAGAGGGGCCGAGCAAAGTGGTAACATAGCCAAACAACAGTTTGCTAGGACAAGGTGGGTTAGAGGCTTGTCTTAGAAATATGGGAGGCATGATATAGCAAGTGGTAGGTATCGTAGCAAAGGCATAGCAATAGAGCGAGCAACTATCAAGCAAAGATAGAAGTGATTTCGAGGGTATGGTCATCTTGCCTGCAAAGTTCTCCGAGAAGACGAAAGCTTGAACCTCGTAAGCGTACTCAACGGGTACCTCGAACATGAACTCGTCTCCCGGCTCTACCCAAGGCAAGAACACAAGCAAACGAGACAACAATCAACCACGGTCCAATGCGCAAGGAATATGATGCAAAACATGGCATGATATGCGGGATGTGATATGCGATGCAGATGCATGCTCCGGAAAGGAAAGATAGAACCTGGCCTCAACTTGGAAAACCAATAGTGCCACTGGAAAGATGAGTTGATTTTGGTTGAAATCTATATAAAGATCACCAGAAACGGATGCACGGTTTGGAAATGGCAAGCAAAACAATAATGGCACAAAGGTGCGATTAACAGCACGATGCCATCTAAATGCATCAAGAACAACAAGCTACTGCACTCAAACATAGCAACAAAGCACATGGCAGGGATCCACTCAAGATGCTTGACAAAACATGAACACTGAGCTACGGCTATATCCCACATTAGCAGGTTCAAACAAGCATGGCAAAAGTGCAAAAGATAACAGGTTACAAACTTAGTGAGAATAACATGGCAGGGATTTAACATCAGGAAGCAATGTTTAGAGCAATATAACAATATGCTACAGGAACATATCATGGCAAAGCAAAGCATGGCCTGAAGCTAATTAAGCATACAACAAAAGTCCCTTACTGAACATAAGCCAAAAGGGATCAGAAAATACAATGGCAACCATGTGAACATAGCAAGTTTCGTTAACGGATTCAGACTTAGCAGAAAGCTGGAACATGGCAAAACAGACACACATAGGCATGTTTACGATGCACTCACCACAAGGCATTGCACGACAAACTAAGCATACACCCAGCAAGTAGACATGGCATAAGAGCTAAACATGGGAAGAACAACCTCATAACATGCATGTATCAACTACAACAACCTCGGCAAAATTGCTTAACACGTAAACAATCTGCCAGGAACATTTTATAGCAAAAGTAGAGCTCGATTGAGTCATGCTAGGGTGCTCCATAATTGCAAAAAAAGACATGGATGGATAGAGCATAAAAATATCTCAAAATGATCCTTACTGAACATGCACAAAAGAGGCATGGATCACTCTGTAGCAACAAGAATTCATGGCATAAAAATATTATCAGGGAAAAGACTTAGGAGATTTCTAAGCCCCTGAAATCAGCAACATCACGGGAGCTACTTTGCATGCTTGTGCTAGTCACCACAAAGATCACAAAAACACATGGAATACACCCCCTGTAAAGATGGCATGGCATACTTGAAAACACATGTAGGGCTCAAGTTCATAGGAGGCATACATTAATCATGGCAAAAATGACAAATGCTCAAATTCTGATTAGAATCTGAAACTAACATCACATAGCACTCTTGCAACAGCATTTAGGGCAGCAAGATGGACTCAAATGAACATGGTTCAATGGAATGAAATGAAGTACTCGTCGAGACGAACAATCTGATATGCTACACGCACAAATCGGAGCAACAAGCATCAAGTTATGGCATGATGAAGGATGCATGAAAATAACACAGATCTGGGACTTAGAGAAAAATTAGACCTCCGAGAAAAGTCAACGCAGGACGGGCTCGATCCGGGACGGAGGGATCCGGATGTAGACGCGGCGTTTGGATGGAGGGTGTGGTGGATCTGGTCCCGGTTGGCGCGGATGACGAGGACGGCGGATCTCGCCGGAGACGACAGGGACGGCGGCCGAAGTGGAAGGAGATGACCGGATAGGGGAGCTCCGGGCCGGATCACAGCAAGACGGCGGAGGGCGCGGCCGCGGAGGAGAAAAAGCGGGGCGGCGGCGCGCTGCTGCGGCGGCCGAACGGCGAGGCGCTGCGAGGTGGCGGTGGTCGGCGGCATGCACGGCGGCGGAAGCAGGCAGGGCGGCGGCGGTGCACGCGCGGCGCGGGCGGCTGCGATGCGCGCTGGTGGCTCGGGCCCGTGCGCAGCTCGGGCGGGCCAGCATCGGGCCCCGCGGGCCCGGCGGCGAAGTGGGGCGGCGCGCGGGCTGATATGGCGGGCGTCGGTTGGCCGCGGCGTCAGGGAAGGTGACGTGTCGGGCACTGATTCGCCGGAGTGAGGTGGCCGGTGGACGCGTCCGGCGCGGACGAACATGTCCGGCTGCGCGAAGGGATGTTAGGGTAGGGTTTGATCTGTGCGGAATTTTCGGAGGAGACCACAAATATATAGGTAGAGGGAGCTAGGAGACTCCAAATTGAGCACGGTTTTCGGCCACACGATCGTGATCGAACGACCGAGATGATGAAGGGGGTTTAGGTGGGTTTTGGGCCACTTTGAAAGGGTGTTGGGCTGCAACACACACGAGGCCTTTTCGGTTCCTCGGTTAACCATGGGAGTATCAAACGAAGTCCAAATGGCACGAAACTTGACAGGCGGTCTACCAGTAGTAAACCAAGGCCGCTTGGCAAGTCTCGGTCCAATCTGAGAACGTTTAACACCCACACACTAAAACAGACAAAAGGAGGCGTCGGAGGACATAGGAGCGCCGGATTGCAAAACAGACAACGGGGAAAATGCTCGGATGCATGAGAAGAACATGTATGCAAATGCGATGCACATGATGACATGATATGAAATGCATGGCACGCAAGCAAATGACAAGGCAACAACAGTGAATATCTGGAAGACACCAAGCACATCGGTCTCGGGGCGTTACATTAGTTTTGGTGATGAGTCTCATGAGTTTAATTTTTCCAAGTTTAGTAGAAAGCTTCATGAAAAATAATTGCCTAATGAGGATGAGATAATTGGTCTTGCTTCTATTTAGGTGCCTCCTACTGATTCACTAGAACAATATTTGCTAGACCATGAAAATGATTTACATATGCATGAAATAAATGAAATAGATAACATTTTCTTTGAACAACGTCCTTTGCTTAAACACAATTTGCCTATTGAAACTCTAGGAGGTCCTCCTCCACCTAAAAGTGATCCTGCATTTGAATTAAAGCAATTGCCAAACACTTTGAAATATGCGTATCGTGATGAAAAGAAGGTATATCATGTTATTATTAGTGCTAAACTTTCAGAACATGAAGAAGAAAGATCATTGGAAGTTCTAAGGAAGCACCGAGCTACTATTGGATATACTCTTGATGAGTTAAAGGGCATTAGTCCCACTCTGTGTCAACACAAGATTAATGTGGAACCTGATGCTAAACCTGTTGTTGATCACCAATGTTGGTTAAATCCGAAGATGAAAGAAGTGGTAAGAACGGAAATATTAAAACTTCTAGAAGCAGGTATAATCTATCTTATAGCTGATAGTAGATGGGTAAGTCATGTTCATTGTGTCCCTAAGAAAGGAGGTATTATTGTTGTTCCTAATGATAAGAATGAACTTATTCCACAAAGAATTGTTACAGGCTATAGAATGGTAATTGATTTTAGAAAATTAAACAAAGCAACTAGAAAAGATCATTACCCTCTTCCTTTTGTTGATAAAATGCTAGAAAGATTATCTAAACACACACATTTTTTGCTTCCTTGATGGATATTCTGGTTTATAACAAATACCTGTTTCTCCGCCTGATCAAGAAAAGACCACTTTTACTTGTCCCTTTGGAACTTATGCTTACTGACATATGCCTTTCGGTTTATGCAATGCACCTGCTACCTATCAAAGATGTATGACTGCTATATTCTATGACTTTTGTGAAAAGATTGTTGAGGTTTTCATGGATGATTTCTTTGTTTATGGGAAGTCTTTTGATGATTTTTTAAGCAATCTTGACCGAGTTTTGCAGAGATGCAAGCAAACAAATCTTTTCTTGAATCAGAAAAATTGCCACATTATGGTTAATGAAGGTATTGTCTTGGGCCATAAAATTCCTGAAAGAGGTATTTAAGTGGACAAAGCTAAGGTTGATGCAATTGAGAAAATGTCATGTCCTAAAGATATCAAAGGTATTCGTTGTTTCTTAGGTCATGCTGGTTTCTATGGGAGATTTCTCGAAGACTTTTCTAAAATCTCTAGGCCTCTTAAGAATCTTTTGCAAAAGGATATTCCTTTTGTTTTTGATGATGATTGTTTGGAAGCCTTTGAAACACTCAAGAAAGCCTTAATTTCTGCACCTATTGTTCAACTTCCTGATTGGAACTTGCCTTTTGAAATTATGTGTGATGCTAGTGATTATGATGTTGGTGATGTTCTAAGACAAAGAGTTGATAAGAAATTGAATGTTATTCATTATGCTAGCAAAACTCTAGATAGTGCTCAAGGAAACTATGCTACTACTGAAAAAGAATTCTTAGGAGTGGTGTTTGCTTATGATAAATTTACATCTTATATTGATGATTCAAAAGTAACTGTTCACACCGATCATGATGCTATTAAATATCTTATGGAAAAGAAATATGCTAAACCTAGACTTATTCGATGGGTTCTCTTGCTACAAGAATTCGATTTACATATCACTGATAGGAAATGAACTGAGAACCCCGTAGCTGATAACTTTTCTAGGCTTGAAAATGTGCTTGATGACCCACTACCTATTGATGATAGTTTTCCTGCTGAGCAGTTAGCCAGAATAAATGTTGCTCATAATACTCCTTGTTATGCTGACTATGCTAATTACATTGCTGCTAAATATTTACCACCTAGCTTTACATACCAACAAAATAAAAAGATTCTTTTATGATTTAAGACATTACGTTCGGGATGACCCACATCTTTATAAAGGAGGAGTAGATTGTATTATAAGACGTTGTGTACCTGAGCATGAACAGGGACAAATCCTACGAAAATGTCACTCCGAAGCTTACGGAGGGCATCATGAGAGAGATAGAACTGCTCACAAGGTATTGCAATCTGGATTTTATTGGCCTACGCTCTTCAAGGATGCATGTAAGTTCGTCTTATTTTGTGATGAATGCCAAAGAATAGGTAATATCGGTAAGTGTTAAGAAATGTCTATGAATTATTCACTTGCTGTTGAACCATTTCATGTTTGGGATTTGATTACAGGGACCTTTTCCTTCCTCTAATGGGTATACACATATTCTGGTTATTGTTGATTACGTTACTAAGTGGGTAGAAGCTATTCCAACCAGTAGTGTTGATCACAACACCTCTATTAAAATGCTTAAGGAAGTTATTTTCCCAAGGTTTGGAGTCCCTAGATACTTAATGACTGATGGTGGTTCACACTTTATTCATGGTGCTTTTTGTAAAATGCTTGCCAAGTATGATGTTAACCATATAATTGCATCACCTTATCATCCTCAATCTAGTGGTCAAGTTGAACTTAGCAATAGGGAAATAAAGTTAATTTTGCAAAAAACTGTCAATAGGTCTAGGAAGAATTGGTCTAAGAAATTAGATGATGCACTTTGGGCTTATAGGACAGCATACAAAAATCCTATGGGTATGTCTACTTATAAAATGGTTTATGAAAAAGCTTGTCATTTGCCTCTAGATTTAAAACATAAAGCTATCAAATAGCTCAACTACGATTTCAAACTTGCTGGTGAAAAGAGGTTATTTGATATTAGCTCTTTAGCTGAATGGAGAACCCAAGTGAGGGAGTCCTAGATTAGGGGGTGTCCGGATAGCCGGACTATACCTTCGGCCGGACTCCTGGACTATGAAGATACAAGATTGAAGACTTCGTCCCGTGTCCGGAAGGGACTTTCCTTGGCGTGGAAGGCAAGCTTGGCGATACGGATATGTAGGTCTCCTACCATTGTAACTGACTCTGTGTAACCCTAGCCCTCTCCGGTGTCTATATAAACCGGAGGGTTTTAGTCCATAGGACGGAACAACAATCATACCATAGGCTAGCTTCTAGAGTTTAGCCTCCTTGATATCGTGGTAGATCTACTCTTGTACTACCCATATCATCAGGAGTACTGTCATGATGGGCGTGATCTAGCTCTGCCGCCGAACAGTGCCCTGGAGGCCGCACCCGCATCAGCTCCGACCCTTAATTCGGAGCCAACTGCGCCAATCGAGGATGGGTGGTTGGACACCGCCTCGGGGGCTGCAATCTTTACGGTGATCGAGCCGAACACCAGCCCTATTCTTTGCGAAGCCCGTGACTCCAAGGAGCCGGACTCCTCTCCAGACTCCGAGCCCTCCGTGCCCCTACCGATCAAACCCGATTGGGCACCGATCATGGAGTTCACCACCGCGGACATCTTTCAGCACTCGCCCTTCGGCGATATTATGAATTCACGAAAGTCTCTCTCTTTATCAGGAGAGCCTTGGCCGGACTATGGTCAGCAAGGTTGGGATGCGGATGATGAAGAAATTCAAAGCCCACCCACCACCCACTTCGTAGCCACTGTCGATGATTTAACCGACATACTCGACTTTGACTCCGAAGACATCGACGGTATGGACGCTGATGCAGGAGACGATCAATAACCAGCACCTATAGGGCACTGGAAAGCCACCTCGTCGTATGATATATACATGGTGGACACCCCAAAAGAAGGCAATGGCGATGGAACAACGGAGGATGACCCCTCCAAGAAGCAGCTTAAGCGCCGGCGTCAGCGGTGCCGCTCTAAATCCTGCCAAAGCAAAAACGGTGATTCCGGCATGGGAGATAATAATACCCCGGACAGTGCCGAAGACAACCACCTCCAGCAAGATTCAGCACAGGAGGATGGAGAAGCCAGCCCTCATGAGAGAGCGGCAGACTGAGAGGTCGAGGACGACAATAATATGCCTCCCTCCGAAGACGAGGCAAGCCTCGACGACGACGAATTTGTCGTGCCGGAGGATCCCGTCGAACAAGAACATTTCAAACATAGGCTTATGGCCACGGCGAGCAGCCTCAAGAAAAAACAGCAACAGCTTAGAACTGATCAAGATTCGCTAGCCGACAGATGGACTGAAGTCCTTGCGGCCGAAGAGTATGAACTCGAATGCCCCTCCAAGAGCTACCCAAAGCGCAGGTTGCTACCCCGATCAGAGGAGGAAGCACCTAAACCTACATCACCAGCGCATGATGCGGCCGACCGGCCACCCCGTGGCTGTGACAGAGAGGCCTCTCGGCCCTCCACTCAAGCCGCACCCCGGCGTCGCTCAAAAAATAGCAAGGCACGGAAAAATGCGCCAGACCTGCGAGATATATTGGAGGACATGGCAAGGCAAACAAGATCGGTCTACGGATCACGTGGGCGCCCCACGGCATGAGACGGTAATCGTCACTCCGGATACAGTCAATCCGGCCGGGCCGAACACAATAGACAAAGCTCGTTTGAGCTGCGTCATGATATAGCCCAGTACAGAGGCGCCGCACACCCACTATGCTTCACAGATGAAGTAATGGATCATCAAATCCCCGAGGGTTCCAAACCCATGAACATCGAATCATACGATGGCACAACAGATCCTGCGGTATGGATCGAGGGCTATCTCCTTCATATCCACATGGCCCGCGGTGATGACATACACGCCATCAAATACCTCCCACTCAAGCTTAAAGGACCAGCTCGGCATTAGTTTAACAGCTTGCCAGCAGAATCAATTGGTTGTTGGGAGGACCTGGAAACCGCATTCCTCGACAATTTCCAGGGCACTTATGTGCGACCACCAGACGCCGATGACCTTAGCCACATAATTCAGCAGCCAGAGGAATTGGCCAGACAATTCTGGACACGGTTCCTAACCAAGAAAAATCAAATCATCGACTGTCCGGACGCAGAGGCCCTAGCAGCCTTCAAGCATAACATCCGGGACGAGTGACCTTTGTCAGATTTCTGGTTCCGGCAGACCCTTGAGGTTCGAACACTGGGGTGCGCGGAGATTTCGCCTTCTACCTACCTGCACCCCTCCGCCTCGCTAAGATCTAAGCTATGGAAAGAACAACACAAGAGACACAGGGTTTATACTGGTTCGGGCCACCGTTGTGGTGTAATACACTACTCCAGTGTGTGGTGTGGTGGATTACCTCTTGGGATGATGATGATGAGCAATACAAGGAAGAACAGCCTCGCGAGGGTCTGTTCTTGGCTGAGGGGATGAACTGCTAGGAGGAATTTAGTCACCCTTCTCTCTCTCTCTCTTCTCGATTCTCTCTCCGATTTCGATCCCTCTACCCTGTGGGTGTCTAGTCCTATTTATAGGCAAAGGCCCTGGGCCTCTTCCCAAATATTGAGCAGGAAGGGCGCCAACAATTGGCCATTTTGAAGGGGAACATCTGGTACACTTATCCTAACTAAAGTTGGTCCTCGCCTGCCAAAGGCTCTGGTGGTGATGCTGGCTTGGGCTCCACAATGACTTCCTCCCTGCCGTTGGACTGGTCTTGGTCTCATTGCACCGAAACGGGTGCCTTTGCTTGATGCTCTCGCCTGCGCTTGCTCCCTTTGCACCAAAGAGGAAAGGAGGACACTGCGCGGGCTGGCGCCCGCCTGGCACCCTTGGTCGTCATGGCTTGCATCACGGGCACCTCGTGAGGTACCCCGCCTTGATCTCTCCGCCTCCTCGCGAGCCAGCCTGATGAGGCCATGCCTGAGGAAGCTCCATGTCGTCCGCCCCGCGAGGCTTGTTCCCTCGCGAGGGTCTTGGGTCTGTGTTGATGAAGATGGGCTGTGCTGGGCCCCCTTTTGAGCCACGCCGCAGGCCGCAGGCAGGCAAGTCTGGGGACCCTTGTTCCTAGAACGCCGACAGTAGCCCCCGGGCCCAAGGCGCGCCCGGACTTGGCCGTGCAGGGAGGCGAAAGGGCAAGAGCGAAGCACCGCGGGCCCTAATAGCCTGCGGCCTTGGGCGCCGCGTGGCGGTTGACTGGACGTGGGCGCCTCAGCAACCGTGCGAATTGATAAGGGGGCGACATCTGCCCAGGCTTTGCTTTTTTTTGCTTTCTCCGGTTGCTCCTCAGATCCCCTTTCTTGCGCCTCTCCTTCCTTCCTCCAAAATTTCCAGATCTACTCCGACCGCGTGACCTAGGAATCCATGGCGCCACGTCAGTCCCCGGCCGGAGCTTGGTACTCATCTGCCCTGGACTCGCTAACGTGTCGGAGGCGAGCCTCGCCCGGTTGCGCCGGATGGTGGCGGCGCAGGGCATCGACGGGGCGAAGGTGTTCAAGGCCGGCTCCGCCACCCCTCAGGGCCAAGGGAGCACCTTCTATCCGTTCTTTGTAAGTGCTATTGCTGCTGACCTGGTGCCTCCCTTCTCCGAGTTGTTCTTCTCTGTCCTCCGCCATTATAAGCTACAGGCTCTGCATCTCCACCCCAACTCCGTCCTTCTCCTGGCAATATTCGCCTATTACTGCGAGGCTCACATAGGGGTGCAGCCCTCAGTGGCCTTGCTGCGCCACTACTTCTACCTCCGGACCTCTCGCGGTCCTGCTTCCGCGTGCGCGAGCTTCATCGCGTACGGTGGCGGCATTGCCATTTCGAACCCCGGGAAAAGGATTGAGGGCTTCAGGAGCAAGTGGGTCTTGGCAGACACTGGGCGCATCCACCCTTGGCTGATCTTCCCCACGGAGCAACCCACGAGCTCCAGCGATTGGGGTCAAGCGGAGCTCGTGGACCCCCGCGGGAAGCTGGTGTTGGAGAAGATGGACGCGGATCTGAGGCCAGCCAACATGGCGGTGGCGAAGCTGACCGGCGCGTCGCTGCTGAGGGAACTCCTGGAGCACCAGCTGGCTCCGCTTCGGCAGTGACGGAGAGTCGAGGGCTCCCTTCCCCGGCGCAGGTCCCGCGCTCTCTGCCTCTCTCCGAGCGATGACGACGAGGATGATGACGAGCAGGGTGGCGGGAGCTTGCCCCCGATCCCGAAGAAGGACAGGACTAGGCTGATCTCCCGCGGGTCTGCCCCGGCCCCGAGGTGGACCGCAGATGCGCCTTCCTCTCCCGAGCTTCCCAAGGTTGACCCTTCCAGCCGACTTTCAGGCTTCAAATTTGGCCGGAGGCTTCCTGAGCTCACTGGCGACGACCCGTAAGCGCTTGATTCTTGTCTTTATTTCTTATTCTGCTGCGGAGGCTTGACATCCACACCTCTTGGACAGGCTGGCGCCCGCAGCAAAGAAGCCGAAGGGAGCTCCTGAGGTTCCATCCGTGGCAGCGCCTCTGCCCGTGAAGGAAGGTGACCGCGACGCACGGGCTTCTCCTGCCCGGTCGTCCTCGTGAGACCTGGCTGAGCCGGCTGGGGCGAGCTCAGCCCCCATGGCCCAAGTGACTCCTGAGGTGCCTTTGCCTGCTGCCGCCACTACAGCCATTGGGGCACAGCAGGCTCCGCCTTAGGATGCTGTCGTCGCACTGCCGCCTTCTCCTCCTACTCCACCGACTGCTGTCTCTCCGACTCCTCCTGCCGTTCTGGATCGTGCTGCTGCTGAACTGGACCGGCTGCGGCAGGATCTTCTTGGCGCCGATCCTCGCTTGGTGGCCGGGCGCTTGGAGCTGGCTTCAGGATGGATTCGCTCCGACGCTTCGATTCGGGCGGCGCTGGTCCAGGCCTCGACGGCTTGCGATGAGGAGAGGCGGGCTGTCCTTGAGGCGAAGGCTGCTCGTGACGCAGCCCTGGGGGAGGTGGTCGACGTCCGTGGTCGCTGCAAGGCACTGAAGGAAGAGCTGCAAGGCCTGCGGGACTAGCTCGCGAAAGAGGCCTGCCTTCGCCAAGAGTAGGAAGAAGGCGTGAAGGCTCGCGAGGCGGCCGTCAAGGAGAGGGAGGTCAAGCTCAGGAGGCGCCGTGACCGCCTAGGCGCGCTGGAGCAGGAGTTGGGGGCGAGGAAGGTCGAGCTGGACGACAAGGCCCAGGTTCTTGCCGAGGACCGCGTGGCCTTCGCGGAGATGGAGGCGAAGGCTCGCTCCTCGCTGAGGACGCTTTACGACAGCGGCCTGGAGAGCCCGCTGGCTGGCGCCGAGGACGGCCCCGCCAAGCTGCTTCCCTTCCTGGTCTTGGCCCCACGGCCTTGGCCTTGGCCCCACGGCCGAGGCCGAGGCGCGTGTCCTGTCTTCTGCAGCGCTGACACGGGTCCTCACCCACATCTACCTCCGCGATCCCGGCGTCGACCTCGACAGCCTGCTGGAGCCAGGAGGTGGCGAGCGTGCCGTTGCCGCTGCTGAGGCCGTGAAGGGTCGCGCGGAGGCTCTGCTGGGGAAGTTCCGGGCCTTCAGCACCAAGCCTGTAACGCCCCGAGACCGTTGTGCCAGGTGTCCTCCAGTTATTCGCTGTTGTTGCCTTGTCTTTGCTTGCGTGTCAGGCATTTCTTATCATGTCATCATGTGCATTTCATTTGCATACATGTTTGCCTCATGCATCCGAGCATTTTCCCCGTTGTCCGTTTTGCATTCCGGCGCTCCATTCTCCTTCGGTGGTCATTTCTACCTTTCTTTCATGTGTGGGGATTAAACATTTCCGGATTGAACTGAGATTTGCCAAGCGGCCTTGGTTTACTACCGGTAGACCACCTGTCAAGTTTCGTACCATTTGGACTTCGTTTGATACTCCAACGGTTAACCGAGGGACCGAAAAGGCCTCGTGTGTGTTGCAGCCCAACACCCTTCCAATTTGGCCCAAAACCCACCTAAACCTCCTCCATCATCTCGGTCGTTCGATCACAATTGCGTGGCCGAAAACCGCACCTCATTTGGACTCTCCTAGCTCCCTCTACCTATATATATGTGATCCCCTCCAAAATTTCCGCAGATGAAACCCTAAAACACCCCCCCACGCCGCCGGACATGTCCGCGCCCGCCGGTCGAAATCCTGCCGCCGCTCCTGGCCAGTGGCAATGTGCCACGTGTCCCACGCCCGCCGTCCCCGCCGCCGACCCGTGCGGCCCGGATCGGGCCCGCGGGGCCCAACCGCCACAGCCGCCACCCGCGGGAGACCCCCCGCGCGCCGCCCGCCGGAGCTGTGCCGGCCACCGCCGCCACCACCGGAAGATGCCTGCGCCGCCTCCGAACCTCCCCACTAGCCTCCGCCCTTCGCCGGAGCTCGCCAGCGCTGCTCTTCGCCGCCGCCTCGGGCGCCTGCTCCTCCACGTGCCCCCCCCACTCGTGAGGCCAGAGCTCGCCGGTCGCCGACGTCCGCCGCGGCACGCCGCATCCGCCGCCCATTGCCGGAGCCTCGCCGCGCCTTGCAGCCGCGCCGCTGTGCCGGGCCCACCTCGTCGCCGGCACCCTCTCCGGCCACCGGATCCGGCCCTCCTCCGGCTTCTTCCTTGTTTTGCTTCTCCGGTGAATAGTAATTCCAACGAACTGCTACAGTGCTCCGGCGAGATCCGGATCTGGATCTAGACGAGAGGTTGACTTTTTGCCCCAAAACCCTAACTATTTTGCTATGTTCGTCGTGTCATATCTCCGCATCTGTAGCTCTGTTTTTGGCATATAACATATCAAATTGTTTGTCTCAGAGAGTACATCATTTCATTCCATTGCATCATTTCCATTTGAGTTCATCTTGATGCCCGAAATGCTGTTAGAAGAGTGCTACTTGAGATAATTGTCAGATCTGCTACTCCATTTGGATATTTGTCATTTTTTGCCATGATTATTGTGCGCATGATATGCCCATGAGTTCCATATATGTTTTGTTAAGGGTTTTGCCATCTTTCCAGAGGTGCAACCCATGTATTTTTGTGATGTGTGTGGTGACTAGAACAAGCTTGCCAAATGAGGCACTTGGTAATGCTGATTTCAGGGACTTAGCTTTTCCACTAAGTCCTTGGTCTGTTTATCTCATTATGCCATATGTTCATATTGTTTCCTAGTGATCCGTGCCTCTTTTGAGGATGATCAGTAAGGATGTTTTGTTAATATTGTAGTGCTCTATCCATACATGTCTTTGTTTGCAATTATGGAGCACCCTAGCTTGAGTCAATCGAGCTCTACTTTTGCTATTTCATGAATCTGGGCAGATTGTCTACTTGTTAGCAGTTTTGCCGAGGATGTTGTAGTCGGTCCGTGCATGCTATGCTATTGTTCTTGCCATGTCTAGCTTGTATTTTGTGTATTCTTGATGGGTGTATGCTTAGATTGTCATGCCTTGCTCTGTAGTCAGTGCATCGAGCTCGTTAACATGCCTACTTGATATCTGTTTTCAGCATGCTCCAGTTTTCACAAAGTCTGTGATCTGGTTATGTTTTTGCCATGTTCACATGCTTGCAATTGTATTTTCTGATCCCTTTTGGCTCAAGGTCACTAAGGGACTTTTGTTAAGCTCTTGGTGTAGCTCCATGCCATGCATTACTTTGCCAAGTTTAGGTCCTGTAGCCTGTAGTTTTGTTGCTCCGAAGTGTGCTACCTGATCTGAAATTCCAGACAAGTGTTAATTTCACTAAGTCTGAAATCTGTTTACCGTATGCATTTTTTCCATGCTTGTTTGAACCTGTTAATGGATGAATTGGCCGTATCTCAGTGCTAGACTTTTGTTAAGCTTCATGAATGGATCCCTGCCATGTATTTTTTTGTCATATTTGAGTGCTGTAGCATGTTCATCTTGTTGCATTTAGATGACTACTTGCTGTAAATCGCAGACCGGTGTCATATTTGAATTGCTTGCCATTTCCAAACCGTAACTCCGATTCCGGCGTTCTTTATATCGTTTTCAAGAGATTTCACCTCATCTTTCTAGTGGCACACTTGGTTTTCCAAGTTGAGGCCAGGTTCTTTCATTTCTTTGCATATCATGCATATGCATCGCATACCGCATCCCGCATATCATCCCATGTTCATGTGTTGGTTGTTTACTATGTTGTGTGCTTCTTTTCCGGTGTTTGCTTCTTCAACTTGGTTCCGATAACGTCGCGTTTGTGAGGACCCGTTCGTCTACGTCCGTTTGTCTTCTTCTTGGACACGTTCTTCCTTGCGGGATTTCAGGCAAGATGATCATACCCTCGAAATCACTACTATCTTTGCTTGCTAGTTGCTCGCTCTTTTGGTATGCCTATGCTGCGATGCCTACCACTTGCTTATCATGCCTCCCATATTGTTGAACCAAGCCCCTAACCCACCTTATCCTAGCAAACCGTTGATTGGCTAGTTTACCGCTTTGCTCAGCCCCTCTTATAGCGTTGTTAGTTGCAGGTGAAGATTGAAGTTTGTTCCTTGTTGGGACATGGAGATGTTGTTCCTTGTTGGAACATGTTTACTTGTTGGGATATCACAATATATCTTATTTTAATTAATGCATCTATATACTTGGTAAAGGGTGGAAGGCTCGGCCTTATGCCTGGTGTTTTGTTCCACTCTTGCCGCCCTAGTTTCCGTCATATCGGTGTTATGTTCCCGGATTTTGCGTTCCTTACGCGGTTGGGTTATAATGGGAACCCCTTGACAGTTCGCTTTGAATAAAACTCCTCCAGAAAGGCCCAACCTTGGTTTTACCATTTGCCACCTAGCCTTCTTTCCCGTGGGAGTCGCGCATCCCGAGGGTCATCTTTATTTTAACCCCCCCTGGGTGTATTCCTTCGTTGACCGTGAGAGCTTGTCATGGGCTAAGTTGGGACACCCCTGCAGGGATTTGAACTTTCGAAAGCCGTGCCCGCGGTAATGGACAGATGGGAATTTGTTAACGTCCGGTTGTAGAAAACTTGAAGTTGACCTTAATTAAAATGCATCAACCGCGTGTGTAACCGTGATGGTCTCTTCTTGGCGGAGTCCGGGAAGTGAACACGGTGTTGGAGTTATTCTTGATGTAGGTTGTTCTAGGATCACTTCTTGATCATACTTTTATCGACCGTGCTTTGCCTTCTCTTCTCGCTCTCATTTGCGTATGATAGCCACCATATATGCTAGTCGCTTGCTGCAGCTCCACCTCATACCTTTACCTTACCCACAAGCTTAAATATTCTTGATCACGAGGGTGCGAGATTGCTGAGTCCCCGTGGCTCACAGATACTTCCAATACCAGCTTGCAGGTGCTGATGAGTCCGTGCAGATGACGCAACCAAGCTCAAGGAGGAGCTCGATGAAGATCTTGTCCTTTGTGTTGTTTCGTTCTAGTTGATCAGTAGTGGAGCCCAGTTGGGGTCGATCGGGGACGTTGTCGCATTTGGGGTTCTTCTTTTATTTTGGTTCCGTAGTCGGACCTTGATTGTACTTGGTTGATGTAATGCTTTAATCATGTATTTATGTGAAGTGGTGATTGTAAGCCAACTATGTATCTCTTTTCCCTTATGTATTACATGGGTTGTGTGAAGATTACCTCACTTGCGACATTGCTTTCAATGCGGTTATGCCTCTAAGTCGTGCTTCGACACGTGGGAGATATAGCCGCATCGAGGGCGTTACAAGTTGGTATCAGAGCCTTCCCCGACCTTAGGAGCCCCATTGCTTGATCGTTTTTAGCAGCCGTTGTTGAGTCTAGAAAAACTGTTTCGAGTCATTTAGGAATTATATATCGGAGAGTTTAGGAATTCTTTTACTCCCCAGTCTCCTCATCGCTCTGGTAAGGCATCCTGACGTAGAGTTTTGACTCTTCTCTTCTCAAATTTCACTAAAAATTTTTTAGGATCACGCGGGTATCATGGAATCATTCCGATGGTTTTGTGACAAGAACATTGTCTTGGTGCCTCCTGTCAGGGGTTTTGTGGAAGTGTCCCGGGGAGTTGAGCTCCGAGGTGTTGTCGTCATAATTTTATTGTTGCAGTTCTGGAATACCTGAGTTTAGTACGCCGACATCGAAAATCTCTTTTATGCATTTTGTTGGTGAGATAACCTCGACGCCACCCAGTACTGGGGCGGGAGTTCGGGAGTATTGCCATAACTTGTATAACGGATGCTTTTCGAAGGTTGAGGTAGATGATTTTCGAAGGTTTCTTGGTTATGTGTTGAAGGATGGATACAGCTGGATGTAGGATTTGCTAGTTTGGGTGAGATATTATGCTTCCCCTGTATCCCCAACACCCGATTGCATAACCGGAAAATTTCGGGAGTTTATAAGTGGGAATTCAAGTAGCTCGTAGGATGTCTTTTCGACAGATGTATGATATGAAATTGGGGTTCGACGTCTAGTGGTCCGCCTATTCACGGTCGGTTTTACAGTGGTCTCGTTGTGTCTTAATGATTCCTTGGCTATGCCGACTCGGGGACGCTTCGTATGTCATGTGCACTGCCTTGTACACAATGGTGCTGTACGATCGAGCCCATGTAGGCCCCACCACAAAAACTTCGGGAGAAATCTCTATCATATGTTTGTTCCGGCTTATTCCGCAAGCCAATCCTTTGTTTTGTTTTGAGTTGTGGTATTCAAGTTGCTTCAATGTCAAGTGTTGATTCCATACCTTCCCCAAATGGTGTTCTCATACTCCGATGTGAATACTAATCCTTCTCGATCATCGAGTTTGTCTTGTCAATCCTTTTCACCGGCGTGTTTTCTCTTCAAGTGGATCCGATCATTTCAACATCCGCAAGATCCAATCTCAGTTTTTCATCAACGTTGGTTGTTTCATCCGTCTTCAAGTTGTCTTTGTTTTCCCACCCACCCACCCCTTTTTCTTCAAGGATTCAGATTCCTTAATCACTATCCATTTTATTGATGAATGTCCCTCTCTATTCTTTTCCTTCAATATTCTTATCTGGTGATTCTCATGAAGATACTAACGGAACTTCTAGTTATCATTCCTTGTTCTTTTATCTTCTCTGGTGGATTCAATTCAAGCTTTTGGTGTTTGATCATATTCTTTTCCGTATTTCAATGCTTTCTCATGCCGGTGCAATTCTTAATCGTTCATCTCTCGCTATTCTATTGTCCCGGAGTGCTCAAGATATCTCAAAAGGCTCGTCTTGTCTTTCAAGATCAGTTCAACCTATTTCGAGGTTGTTATCTCATTCAAGCCATTTAATTCAACCGGCGCAATCTATCTTTTAAATCATTCAAAAGTGTTTCCTTTTGAGTGGGCCCTAACCCACATGTCTTTTTCCAGGATCTTACCTGACTCTTCTATTTTCCCAGAGCTATCCTAAATTCTTTTGAAGTTGGACGTAAGAATGATTTATCATCAGTCAGATGCCCTTGTCCAAGATCTTTCTAATCCTTTTCATCGTTGGCTCAACTTTTCCATCCTTCATTCCGGTGTGCCTCAATAATTCTTGGTTGATATAATTCTTGGTGGTGTACTCGTCGTCATTCTCGGATGTTGAAGACCGAAGAGGAGTTTCTCTTTAATCTTGCTCTTTTCTCTTCAAGATTCGTGATTCTAACTTGTTGCCATCCTCTCGTAATTGTCTTCATCATGAGAATTCTTTTCACCTATCCGGAGCAATTCAAGATTCTGCTAAATTTGATTGTCCGGAGGCCATCATTTCAGGATTTTTCATTCTCAGCTTTCAGCTATCATTCTCCAATTTTACCGGTGTTTCGCTCAAGTGATCTTTAATCGGCTCGTGATCTCTTCGTTCTCTTTTATGTAAATTCCCCTCAGGTATCTTCATTTTCTCTCTAATTCTTGCCGGTGCTTCTTTATTTTTCTTCTTCGTTTATTTTCAATTCTTATGGTGGTTCGCTCAAGATTCTTCTTACCTTGTTATCATATCAATTCATTCATTGTTGTCAATCCTAATGGTGGATTCGTCGAAGACCTTTCCAAGTTTATGTTATATCTCTCTTGATCTTTTACGAGAATAAGTGATGTGCCAAATCTGTTGATTGTCATCAATTTAATTGGTGAAGGATAAGCATAATGTAATTCTTATTCTTGTTTCATCCAAATGATTAATTCTTATTCCGGAGGACCTTCAAACTCTCGGTTTCATTTGTTTCATCTTCTCTTTTTGCCCGGAGTTCCAACCTCTTTCAATTATATTATCACGGAGTTCTCTATCTAAACCATTGCGAGGCTTAAATCTTATTCTTTTCATCATTCAATTATTTTGGATCATTCTTTTATTACCGGAGTTCTTCATGAAGGTTCTACATGATGGATTCATCAAGGATTTAATCCCTTCTCAAAGTTTTCATCGAGATTCTTTTCTAAGGAGCTCAAGCATTCTCATCTTGCAATCCGGAGTGCAATTCTTTCTTCCGTATCATTGGAGATGGTATTATGTCATTCTTGATAATTTGAATTCATGTCTCTTGATTCACATGTTGTCATGAATGAGATATTTCAAATCCATCAATCTCGTCATTGGAGTTATCTTGGGTTATATTTCACCTTAAGCCTTCCCTAAGGATGGTTGTTATTATGGTGCTTATAAATGATCCAAGTTCTTCATTTATCCTTTCTGGTGCGATATACTTTCTCGTCTCCTCGTTCATATCAATCCAATTCTTCTTCCCGTGAGTGGCAGGTTGTCACCTCATAATTTGAGATGTGTTCCATAAGACCATATCAAGTTTATTCTTTTCGTTGTGGATTGTTCCAACAACTCCGTGTGACCCTTCTCTTTAAGATGTTTTCAGGTAGAAGATGTTGTTTTCTTCTCCGTTCTTTTGTTCCGTCGATACAACTTCTATTCTTTCGTTCCGGAGGCATTGTGTTGTTGTTCTCTTCAACCATATTCTTGTTTGTCAAGATCATGTTCTTTTCATGCCTATCCATTTAACCGGAGTGTTGTGCCCTTCTGTTCAAGTTCTTTTTGTCTTATCAAGTTTCATATCTCTTTCTACCGGAGTGTTGTCCGAATTTGTTCTTCCTTGTCCCTCTTTTCTAACGGAGTGTTTTTCAACTTCGTGCATCTCCGTTGTATTCTTTTCTCGAAATGGGTTAACCTCTTCAAGGTTCTTTGGTTTCACACGTTTGTCAAAGGAGCAACTTAGTTATGCCTCTTCTCTTTCTCTTCCGTTTTCCCTCCGGTGCCATTCTAGATCTCGGGACGAGATCCTCTCATAGTGGTGGAGTGTTGTAACGCCCCGAGACAGTTGTGCCAGGTGTCCTCCAGTTATTCGCTGTTGTTGCCTTGTCTTTGCTTGTGTGTCATGCATTGCTTATCATGTCATCATGTGCATTTCATTTGCATACATGTTCGTCTCATGCATCCGAGCATTTTCCCCGTTGTCCGTTTTGCATTCCAGCGCTCCGTTCTCCTCCGGTGGTCATTTCTACCTTTCTTTCATGTGTGGGGATTAAACATTTCCGGATTGAACCGAGATTTGCCAAGCGTCCTTGGTTTACTACTGGTAGACCGCCTATCAAGTTTCGTACCATTTGGACTTCGTTTGATACTCCAACGGTTAACCGAGGGACCGAAAAGGCCTCGTGTGTATTGCAGCCCAACACCCTTCCAATTTGGCCCAAAACCCACCTAAACCTCCTCCATCATCTCGGTCGTTCGATCATGATCGCGTGGCCGAAAACCGCACCTCATTTGGACTCTCCTAGCTCCCTCTACCTATATATATGTGATCCCCTCCAAAATTTCCGCAGATGAAACCCTAAAACTCCCCCCGCACGCCGCCGGACGAAATCCCGCCGCCGCTCCTGGCCAGTGGCAACGTGCCACGTGTCCCACGCCCGCTGTCCCCGCCGCCGACCCGCGCGGCCCGGATTGAGCCCGCGGGGCCCAACCGCCGCAGCCGCCACCCGAGGGAGATCCCGCGCGCGCCGCCCGCCGTCTTTGCTGCTTCCGGCCGCCGGAGCTGTGCCGGCCACCGCCGCCACCACCGGAAGATGCCTGCGCCGCCTCCGAACCTCCCCGCTAGCCGCCGCCCTTCGCCGGAGGTCGCCGGCGCTGCTCTTCGCCGCCGCCTCGGGCGCCTGCTCCTCCACGCGCCGCCCCACTCCTGAGGCCGGAGCTCGCCGGCCGCCGACGTCCGCCGCGGCACGCCGCATCCGCCGCCCATTGCCAGAGCCTCGCCGCGCCTTGCAGCCGCGCCGCTGTGCCGGGCCCTCCTCGTCGCCAGCACCCTCTCCGGCCACCGAATCCGGCCCTCCTCCGGCTTCCTCCTTGTTTTGCTTCTTCGGTGAACAGTAATTCCGACGAACTGCTACAGTGCTCCGGCGAGATCCGGATCTGGATCTAGACGAGAGGTTGACTTTTTGCCCCGAAACCCTAACTATTTTGCTATGTTCGTCATGTCGTATCTCCGCATCCGTAGCTCCGTTTTTGGCATATAACATATCAAATTGTTTGTCTCAAAGAGTACATCATTTCATTCCATTGCATCATTTCCATTTGAGTTCATCTTGATGCCCGAAATGCTGTTAGAAGAGTGCTACTTGAGATAATTGTCAGATCTGCTGCTCCATTTGGATATTTGTCATTTTTGCCATGATTATTGTATGCATGATATGCCCATGAGTTCCACATATGTTTTGTTAAGGGTTTTGCCTTCTTTCCATAGGTGCAACCCATGTATTTTTGTGATGTGTGTGGTGACTAGCACAAGCTTGCCAAATGAGGCACTTGGTAATGCTGATTTCAGGGACTTAGCTTTTCCACTAAGTCCTTAGTCTGTTTATCTCATTATGCCATATGTTCATGTTGTTTCCTAGTGATCCATGCCTCTTTTGAGGATGATCAGTAAGGATGTTTTGTTAATATTGTAGTGCTCTATCCATCCATGTCTTTGTTTGCAATTATGGAGCACCCTAGCTTGAGTCAATCGAGCTCTACTTTTGCTATTTCATGAATCTGGGCAGATTGTCTACTTGTTAGCAATTTTGCCAAGGATGTTGTAGTCGGTCCGTGCATGCTATGCTATTGTTCTTGCCATGTCTAGCTTGTATTTTGTGTATTATTGATGGGTGTATGCTTAGATTGTCATGCCTTGCTCTGTAGTGAGTGCATCGAGCTCGTTAGTATGCCTACTTGATAGTTGTTTTCAGCATGCTCCAGTTTTCACAAAGTCTGTGATCTGGTTATGTTTTTGCCATGTTCACATGCTTGCAATTGTATTTTCTGATCCCTTTTGGCTCAAGGTCACTAAGGGACTTTTGTTAAGATCTTGGTGTAGCTCCATGCCATGCATTACTTTGCCAAGTTTAGGTCCTATAGCCTGTAGTTTTGTTGCTCCGAAGTGTGCTACCTGATCTGAAATTCCAGACAAGTGTTAATTTCACTAAGTCTGAAATCTGTTTACCGTATGCATTTTTGCCATGCTTGTTTGAACCTTTTAATGGATGAATTGGCCGTATCTCAGTGCTAGACTTTTGTTAAGCTTCATGAATGGATCCCTGCCATGTATTTTGTTGTCATATTTGAGTGCTGTAGCATGTTCATCTTGTTGCATTTAGATGACTACTTGCTGTAAATCGCAGACCGGTGTCATATTTGAATTGCTTGCCATTTCCAAACCGTAACTCCGATTCCGGCGTTCTTTATATCGTTTTCAAGAGATTTCACCTCATCTTTCTAGTGGAAAACTTGGTTTTCCAAGTTGAGGCCAGGTTCTTTCATTTCTTTGCATATCATGCATATGCATCGCATACCGCATCCCGCATATCATCCCATGTTCATGTGTTGGTTGTTTACTATGTTGTGTGCTTCTTTTCTGGTGTTTGCTTCTTCGGGTTGGTTCCGATAACATCGCGTTTGTGAGGACCCGTTCGTCTACGTCCGTTTGTCTTCTTCTTGGACATGTTCTTCCTTGCGGGATTTCAGGCAAGATGATCATACCCTCGAAATCACTTCTATCTTTGCTTGCTAGTTGCTCGCTCTTTTGCTATGCCTATGCTGCGATGCCTACCACTTGCTTATCATGCCTCCCATATTGTTGAACCAAGCCCCTAACCCACCTTGTCCTAGCAAACCGTTGATTGGCTAGGTTACCGCTTTGCTCAGCCCCTCTTATAGCGTTGTTAGTTGCAGGTGAAGATTGAAGTTTGTTCCTTGTTTGGACATGGAGATGTTGTTCCTTGTTGGAACATGCTTACTTGTTGGGATATCACAATATATCTTATTTTAATTAATGCATCTATATACGTGGTAAAGGGTGGAAGGCTCGGCCTTATGCCTGGTGTTTTGTTCCACTCTTGCCGCCCTAGTTTCCGTCATATCGGTGTTATGTTCCCGGATTTTGCGTTCCTTACGCGGTTGGGTTATAATGGGAACCCCTTGACAGTTCGCTTTGAATAAAACTCCTCCAGAAAGGCCCAACCTTGGTTTTACCATTTGCCACCTAGCCTTCTTTCCCGTGGGAGTCGCGCATCCCGAGGGTCATCTTTATTTTAACCCCCCCTGGGCCAGTGCTTGTCTAAGCGTTGGTCCAAACTAGAGCCCCTTGCAGCGCCACCTCGGGGAAACTCGAGGGCTGGTTTTAGTTGTATGGATTGCTTATCCGGTGTTGCCCTGAGAACGAGATATGTGCAGCTCCTATTGGGATGTCGGCGCATCGGGTGGTCTTGCTGGACTTGTTTTACCATTGTCGAGGATGTCTTGTAGAACCAGGATACCGAGTCTGATCGGAATGTCTCGGGAGGAGGTCTATTCCTTCATTGACCGTGAGAGCTTGTCATGGGCTAAGTTGGGACACCCCTGCAGGGATTTGAACTTTCGAAAGCCGTGCCCGCGGTTATGGGCAGATGGGAATTTGTTAACGTCCGGTTGTAGAAAACTTGAAGTTGACCTTAATTAAAATGCATCAACCGCGTGTGTAACCGTGATGGTCTCTTCTTGGCGGAGTCCGGGAAGTGAACACGGTGTTGGAGTTATTCTTGATGTAGGTTGTTCTAGGATCACTTCTTGATCATACTTTTATCGACCGTGCTTTGCCTTCTCTTCTCGCTCTCATTTGCGTATGATAGCCACCATATATGCTAGTCGCTTGCTGCAGCTCCACCTCATACCTTTACCTTACCCACAAGCTTAAATATTCTTGATCACGAGGGTGCGAGATTGCTGAGTCCCCGTGGCTCACAGATACTTCCAAAACCAGCTTGCAGGTGCCGATGAGTCCGTGCAGATGACGCAACCAAGCTCAAGGAGGAGCTCGATGAAGATCTTGTCCTTTGTGTTGTTTCGTTCTAGTTGATCAGTAGTGGAGCCCAGTTGGGGTCGATCGGGGACGTTGTCGCATTTGGGGTTCTTCTTTTATTTTGGTTCCGTAGTGAGACCTTGATTGTACTTGGTTGATGTAATGCTTTAATCATGTATTTATGTGAAGTGGCGATTGTAAGCCAACTATGTATCTCTTTTCCCTTATGATTACATGGGTTGTGTGAAGATTACCTCACTTGCGACATTGCTTTCAATGCGGTTATGCCTCTAAGTCGTGCTTCAACACGTGGGGGATATAGCCGCATCGAGGGCGTTACAAAGCCGAAGCAAGGCGCTGCCGACCCCGCTGCTCCATGAGGCGAACTCACTCCGCGCTGCTCCACCGCCGACAAGTGACTCCGTTGTGGCTCTTGTCCTTCCTTTAATTCCTGCACATGTATCATGCTTCGGGGAGGCGTTTAAACTTGCGTTTGGCATTGAGATAACAGTGTGGACTGTAAAATTTGCTTTTGAATTCCTTGAAATTTACGCTTTTCCTTCATACTTGCTTATGTTCTACGCCGGCAGAGCCCGGCCCCGCGCATACCTCAGCCACCGTTAGCCCCGACCGGAAACCAGGACGGACCAAGGAGTGAGGGGCTACGTGACAAGTTAGGCTCCTGAGTCGCGATGCTTAGGAGTCCCCCTTGGCGCACGAACAGCAAGTAGGGAGGTGTGATGTGGGTGGATCTACCGTTCTACGTCTGCAGAGCCCGGCCGCGCACATACCTCAACCGCCGTTAGCCTTTCGGAACTAAGGAGTGAGGGGCTACGTGACCAATTAGGCTCTTGAGTCGCGATGCTCAGGAGTCCCCCTTGACGCTCAAACGGCCTTCGCACCTTGGCTCCACTCGGGAAGAGACGTGCGACGAACCAGGCCCTGGGGGGCCTGGCTGGGTGGCGTGCGTCTAGGCGTGACCCAGGCGCAGCCCCCGTGCCCAGCCCCCTCGCGCGGCACTCCCAAGGGGAGGCGTTACGATGAGGCTAGACACTGAGCTCTGGGCTCCCTGAGGTTGATGCGGCCCCGGGGCCACCCTCAGTTGTTTATCACCAGCGCGGAGCATAGCGCTTCCGTATGTGTACGGGCATAGCCGCTCCTCGGCAGTGTCGTCAGCCAGCCCGGAGCATGGTGCTTCCACTGGTACGTGGGAGGGGGCTCCCCTCCGGGAGGAGCCCCCGGGGCGTGTACAGCCCCGCCCTGACACGTGGTTGGCACGGTAGGGCCTGGCGAGGTGTATCTGGGCACCCGTGAGCCAGCACGGGACTCACGGGGCCCTACCTCTAGGCGGGTTGCGCCTGGCACTGGGCCTTATCTTGTGATGTGTACCTGCAAATTTGGTTAGATGCCGGCACTCTACGTCCTCGGGTCCCGGACCTCGAGCTGGTCTCAGCCATCGCTGGTATGCCAGGTCGCGATGCCGTGGACAAGGCTAGAGGGTGAGGGCTGGAGAGCCAATAAGAGCCCTGAGTCGCGATGCTCAGGTACCCCCCCTTTAACGTGCAAGTGGTCGGCATGGAGAAGAAGAGGTGTCGTGGACCGACATTGTAAGTGCATCTAGTGCCACCCCTAGTTGGTTTTGGAGTATTGACGACAAACCTAGTTGAGGGACTAATGTGTTTGTGAGAATTGTAGGATAACACAGGTAGAAGTCCCTCACTGATTCGGTTTTCCTACCAGAGATGACCCCTAAAAATGTATGAAGACATTGATGTCAAAGGTGGTATATGAAGATATTCACATTGAAGACTATGACAAGAGAAGACATCGCATGAAGCCTGTGGAGCTCGAAGACTTAGATCTTTCGTAGTTCTTTTTCTTCTTTGTTGAGTCATAGGAACCACCGTACTGTTAAGTGGGGTCCAAGAGAACCAGTCAGAATGACTGAAGTGATTCTTAACCAAAACCTATGTCTTCGAGTGAAGACTATGAGAGCGAATCTTGTCCAGAGTCGGACAAGTCAGCTTTGCTTGTAGCCCAAGTAAAGTTGCCGTGTGAGTTTGAAATCTGACCGTTGGAACACGGGTCAGTTCCTTAGTGACCCAGGGTCATATCGGACAAATCTGACCTAGTGGCTATAAATAGCCCACCCCCTACAACCATAAACGGTTGGCAGCTCAGAGTTAGAATACGGCTTTTGTCGTTTGAGAGCAACCCACCTCGAAGCCTTTGAGAGAGAATTCCTTGCGAGGATAAAGCCCTAACCACCCAGAGCCAAAGAGAATTAGGCATCACTTAAGTCTTCTTGTCTGTGTGATCTGAAGACTTATTACACTTGAGGACTGTGAATCCTCCAGCCGGTTAGGCGTCGCGTTCTGAGCATCCAAGAGACATTGTGGATCGCCGGTGAATGAAGTCTGTGAAGGTTTGGGAGTCTACCTTGAAGACTTACCAGAGTGATTGGGCGAGGTCTGTGTGACCTTAGCTCAAGGGGAATACGGTGAGGACTGGGTGTCCTGAGCTGCGTGTTCAGGACTGGGTGTCCGGGACTGTGTGTCCTCAGGTTTAAATACCTAGCCGCCCTAACCAGACGTACAGTTGTCACAGCAACTGGAACTGGTCCAACAAATCATTGTCTTCAACGAGTCACTGGTTTCATCCTTCCCTTCCCTTTACTTACTGTTACTCCTAGTGAAGTCACTGTATGTTTGCACTATCTTTTGTCTTCACTGAGTGACTGCGTGTTCTGTTTGGCTTCATAATATCTTCCTACCTGATCCTTACTACATTGCTGCTATTAGTCATTGTGCTCTCACTCCATTGAATACTTGACTATGGATTGCCTAGTGTTGTCTACCTTCTGCTGCATGGTAATAGGTTTATTTCTATCGTTTGTCTTCGAAACTTCCATGTTTTGAAGCATTCATAAAAATCGCCTATTCACCCCCCTCTAGTCGATAAAACGCACTTTCAATTGGTATCAGAGCAAGGTACTCCCCTGTTCTGTGTGATTCGGTTTAACCACCTGGAGTTTTAGCTATGTCGACTGCAGGGATAATTAAAGTCTCCACCGCATGCCCCATCTTTGATGGAACTGAATATCCCTACTAGAAGAATAAGATGCGCATGCATCTTGAAGCCATTGACGTCAACCTATGGTTTGTCGTCAAGAACGGCGTTCCCAAGGCTGGAGAAGGTGTCACTGCTGCTGATGTCAAGAAGTTCGTTCAACTGTACTCTACTGCCAAGAATATCATCTATGGTCGTCTGACCAAAGGACAGTATGGCCGTGTAAGTGCTTTGGAAACATCTAAGATAGTCTGGGACTGGCTCTCCAAGGTCAACGAAGGCGTCTCAACCCAGAGAGATCAGAGAATTAGTGTCCTTCGCAACCTCTTCAATCGCTTCAAGCGAAATGACAATGAGAATGTCCAGCTCATGTTTGATCGACTCACTGACATCACAAATGAGCTTCAAGCCCTCGGCGCTACTGAGATCACCAAGCATGAAGTCATCAAGAAACTACTGAGATCACTTGACAACTCGTTTGACACCCTAGCCCTGATGATTCAAGAACGTCCTGATTTCAAGACACTCAATCCGTCTGACATACTTGAGAGGCTCAACACATATGAGTTTCAGCTTTTTGAGAAAAGAGATATCTACGGTCCAAACTATGGGCGAACTCGTGCCTTGAAGGCAAAAGCTGTCTCCTCATCTGAAGAAGAATCTGACAGCAGTTCTGATGACCCTGAAGACATTGGAAAGGAACTTGCTATGCTTGTGAAGAAGTTCTAAAAATTCACCAAGAAGAAAGGCTTCAGGAAGTCTTCACGATCAAGCTCAAGGAATGATGAAGCTTCTGCTCATGACTACAAGAAGAAAACATGCCACAAGTGCAAGAAAACTGGCCACTTCATCTCTGAGTGTCCGCAGTGGGACAATGAGAACAAAAAGAAGAAGAAGATCAAGGAATATGACTCTGACGACAAGAAGAAGAAGAAATACTCAAAGTCTTCTTCCAAGTCTTCCTCAAAGTCTTCATCACACAAGAAGAGCTCATCTGGCAAGGCACGTGCGTTTGTTGGCAAGGAAATGGATTCAGAGGAGGAGTCCGCTTCTGAGGAGGTGGAGGTGGAGTCTGAGGAGGAGTCCGATTTTGGCGTTGCAAGTCTGGCTACAGCATACGTTGCCAAGTCCATCTTCAACACTGAAGACAATGACTTCATCACCGACACCAATGCAAATGACAAGAACTACTCCGCTCCTACCTACTGCTTCATGGCACGCGGTGCCAAGGTAAACACACGCACTACTCACTATCAAACATCTAGTGAAGATGACTCTGATTGTGATTCAAGACCCAACTACAAAACACTTGCTAAAATTGCAACTGAACAACAGAAAGCTAAAACATATTCAAAAACTTTTAGAAAAAAGTGATGATCTGTTAGGCGCTGAAATGACTCGCTCTGAGTCCTTAATTGAAGACATAAAAAATCTTCACGTTAAGTATGAGGAACTTGAAAGTCGTCATGAAACGCTCTCAACAACTCATGAAAAGCTTTCCTATGATTATCTTCAAAGGAAGCAAGATCTTGAGAAATTGAGAGCGGCTCATGAAGATCTTCAAAAGGAAAACGAGTCACTTCGCGCCGAACAAATCAGTTCTGCTCAGGAAGGATTTGAACCACCATGTCTTAAATGCATTGAGCGCGACAATGCTACTTCTGTTGCTGAATGTTCTACTGCTGCTACTGTTGCAATATCTTCAACTGTTGATGTGGTAACTAACCCCTCTGCTGAGATACCACTGCTATTGCTGATGAGAATGCTAGGTTGAAGACATTGCTTGAAACAGGGATGTACAAAAGTCTCAAAGGGCATCAGACACTATGTGATGTCCTCAAAAGGAAGATTCTGAACCGAAACCCGAGGAAAATGAATGCTGATGGCTCTTACTGGAAACCTGAGCAGTACCCCAAAACCACCTGGGTTGCTGCAAAGGAACCTTCAGCAGATCCATCCAATCTATCTGTCTTCACTTGTGCTAACCCCATTGTCATTGATGAATCCTTTGATGCAAACTATAAGCTGTTTAAGAATCAGAATGGTGAAGTGTTTGCCAGGTATATTGGTACTAACTGCAGGAATGGGCCGCCTATGAAGAAGATCTGGGTGCCGAAAAAGTGTTTGGAAAATCTTCCTGTGAATGTCATCATGACACCACAGGTGAAGAAGACAAACCCCAGACCACAGGCTTCATACGGTCCAAAGGGTTCATACAGACAGAGGACTCACCTGAGTCGCACTAACGCAAATATTTTGCAGGGAAATCATACTCAGGCCTATGAATATGAGCGCGGTTCATCGAACCGTCATGTTCCTAAGACCAAGAACTATTCTGCTTATTCTTATGAGTAGTATTGTCCGCCTGCAAGACTTTTTGCTAGGGCTCCAAAGCCAAAGTTCTCAGACGCTGCACTTAGACTTATCGCTTCTAAGCCACCCATGAAGATGTGAGTGGCTAAGAAAGCTTAACTCTCTTTTGCAGGGAAAGGTCTCCAGCAGAAAACCAAAATCGTCTGACGCCATTGCTGGGGACCTTAAACATCTTGTAGGGCGCAAGATCAAATGCCCGAATGGTCCGACTATGTACTTCGTTCCTGAATCGCTTGCTACTCTCCCTATCAGTCCTAATCTGGATCTAAGCTTTCATAACCCACTGGTTTGTCAAATGTTTTTGCTTCACAATTCTCTTCATGAAGCCTATCCCCCTAACTGCACTGTAGGGTACGACACCAGCGTCTTCAGAATGGATTATTGATAGTGGGTGTACCAACCACATGACTGGCAAAAGAAGCCTTCTTATGGACTCAACCTTACGTCCATCCGACAAGAGTCACATCACATTTGCTCACACTAGTAAAAGTAAGGTATTGGGTCTAGGTAGAGTTGCAATCTCAAAGGATCAACACATGGATAAAGTCATGCTTGTTGAATCCCTTGGCTTCAACATAATGTCTGTCTCAATACTTTGCGATTTGAACATGATCGTAATATTTGGAAACTATTGTTGCCTTGTTCTAATGGAATCTGACAAGTCTCTAGTGTTTGAAGGGTATCGGAAAGATGATTCGTACGTGGTAGATTTCTCAGCAGGACCACAGCTTGCCGTATGTCTTCTAGCAAAAGCCTCAGAATGCTGGCTCTGGCATCGGAGGCTTGGGCATGCTGGCATGAGGAACCTCCACACCCTTGCAAAGAAGAAGCATGTCATAGGCATCAAGGGCATCAAGTTCAAGAAAGATCACTTATGCGGTGCCTATGAAGCAGGAAAGATGACGACGGCCAAACATCCCTCGAAGACAATCATGACTACTACTCGACCCTTCGAACTGCTCCACATGGATCTTTTCGGTCCCACTCATTACTCAACTCTTACTACTACTACTTGTCTCTATGGCTTTGTCATTGTTGATGATTATTCTAGATATACTTGGGTGCACATAATCCTCTACAAGACTGAAGTGCAGGATGTCTTCAGATGCTTCGCCAATCGAGCAATGAACAACTATGGCGCCAAGATAAAGCACATCAAAAGTGAAAATGGCACTGAATTCAAGAACACTAGCCTTGATACATATCTTGATACCTTGGGCATCACACATGAATTCTCAGCCCCGTACACGCCATAGCAGAATGGCGTCGTCGAACGCAAGAACAGAACACTCATTGAGATGGCCCGAACGATGCTTGATGAATACAAGACTCCAAGAAAATTCTGGCCTGAAGCCATTGATACTGCATTCCATACAATCAATCGTGTTTATCTTCACAAGCTTCTGAACAAGACATCTTATGAGCTCCTTACTAGCAAGAAGCCAAATGCCAGTTACTTCAGAGTATTTGGCGCCAGGTGCTGGATCAAGGACCCACATCACACTTCAAAATTTGCACCAAAAGCACATGAGGGTTTTATGCTTGGATATGGAAAGGATTTGCACTCCTATAGAGTCTTCAATCTCTTTCATTATAAAGTGGTTGAAACAGTGGATGTGCGATTTGATGAGACTAACGGTTCACAAAGAGAACACTTGCCAAATGTGCTAGATGAAGTTCCATCCAGCGAAACAATCAAGCTAATGGGAACTGGAGAAATCATACCTTCTAAAGCTCAACCTGAAGAGGAACTTATCATCTCCGCACCTGATCAACCTGAAGACAATGTTCAGCCTGAAGACAATCCCTCTAACAATGACAATGATCAGCAAGAGCAAAATCTTCGCCCTGTACATCCTCGTGTTGCCAATGAAGTGCAGATTGAGAGAATAATTGATAGCATCAATGCACTTGGTCCGCTCACTCGTTCAAGGGAAACTCAGCTAGCAAATTTCTGTGGGCACTTCGCATTCGTCTCAATAACAGAACCCAAGAAAATTGAAGAAGCCTTCATGGAACCTGAATGGATTCAAGCTATGTATGGGAACTGGTTAAGCGTCCTGATCCTCGGAAGCACAACATAATAGGCACCAAATGGATATACCACAACAAGCAAGATGAGCATGGTCAAGTTGTCAGAAACAAAGCTCGTCTCATTGCTCAAGGATATACTCAAGTGGAAGGCATTGACTTCGATGAAACATTTGCTCCTGTGGCTAGACTTGAAGCCATACGCATACTGCTGGCCTATGCAAATCATCATAACATACTTCTATATCAGATGGATGTGAAGAGCACCTTACTCAATGGCAAGATTGAAGAAGTGTATGTTGCACAACCGCCTGGCTTTGAAGATCCAAAACATCCTGACATGGTATACAAGCTCAACAAGGCACTGTATGGCCTCAAACAATCCCCTCGGGCCTGGTATGACACACTCAAATACTTCCTGAAGAGCAAAGGCTTCATACCTGGTTCCCTCGACCGCACTCTCTTCACGAAGACATATGATGGTGAACTGTTTGTGTGCCAAATATATGTGGATGACATTATCTTTGGCTGCACCAATCAGAAGTACAGTGAAGAGTTTGGATATATGATGCAGGAGCAATATCAGATGTCCATGATGGGAGAGCTGAAGTTCTTCCTCGGTCTTCAAATACGACAACAACACAATGGCATCTTCATATCTCAAGAGAAGTATCTCAAAGATTGCCTAAAGAAGTTCGGTATGCAAGACTGCAAAGGCTTCACGACGCCAATGCCAGCCAAGCATCATCTGGGTCCTGACGACAATGGTAAAGAGTTTGATCAAAAGGTATACTGCTCCATGATTGGTTCTTTGCTTTATCTATGTGCATCTAGGCCAGATATTATGCTTAGTGTTTGCATGTGTGCTCGATTTCAAGCGGCACCAAAGGTGTCGCATCACTTAGCTATGAAGGGAATTCTTCGATATTTGGCTCACACCCCAACTTTAGGATTATGGTATCCAAAGGGCTCAGAGTTTGATCTGGTTGGATTCTCGGATGCTGATTATTCTTGTGACAAAGTGGATCGCAAGTCTACATCAGGCACATGTCATTTTCTAGGACGATCACTTGTATGTTGGTCTTCAAAGAAGCAGAACTGTGTATCTCTCTCCACTGCTGAATCTGAATACATTGCTGCTGGATCTTGCTGCGCTCAGCTTCTGTGAATGAAGCAAACACTCAAGGACTTTGGCATTCATCTGAAGCAAGTGCCACTCTACTGCGACAATGAAAGCGCCATCAAGATTGCCAACACCCCAGTTCAGCACTCGAAGACAAAGAACATTGAAATTCGTCATCACATTCTTAGAGATCATGTTGTGAAGGAAGATATTGATATCATACACGTCAACATTGAAGAGCAATTGGCAGATATCTTCACCAAGCCCTTGGATGAGAAGAGATTTTGCAAGTTACGGTGTGAGCTAAATATCTTGGAATCCTCAAATGTCCTGTGATCAGACACACATCCTAGCACTTATGCATATTGATGACTTAGATGTGCAACGCACGAAATAAAGTATATCTTCAATCAATGAAGACATACATTCTAAGTGTGAATACATTAATGTGGAATTTGACTTCGGAGCGCCACGATAATTGTGCGCCATGTCTGGGTCTAATACTTCCTATACGGTGGGTAACACCACCACCAAATTTTCTGTTTGAAGTGTTTCACTCATGGCGTTACATTTGCTATGTCTTCACATTTGGTTTGGCTTCAATCTCAACATGTCTTCATGATTATCTTCACTATGTTGATTATATATGTATATACTAGTGTTCTGTCCTCTACAGCATTCACTTATAGCTATGTCTTCTTGTTGAATCTTTTGAACTAAGTGAATGTGATCGGACCCTAACCTCTCTATGCTTTCTATCTCAAACTCTATCTCTCCAAATCATATGCATTCTATTGAAACTGTCTAATGTCTTCTCTGCGTCCTTGTCAGCAGAAGATATAGAGACAAACATTAAGTCCGTTTTCAATGCTCATTCCTTCACCTGAAACCCGGAGAAGTGGGAACGACCACCCGACAATCCAGGCGTGCGTGGGACGTGGAACAACCCCCAATATGCTGCATGATGGCCACGTGTTCCTCAAATATGAATCGCTAGGGGCACCTGTGTAATAACACTGAGCCGCCCATGTCCCTATAAATACACGCCTCACCACAGTCATTATCTCTTGTTCCACTCTCACACGAACCCTAGCGCCACCGCTAGCCCTCGACGACGCCGGCGACGAAGCGCTTCGCTGCCGCAACCTCTCCGACGCCGTCTTCACGCCGACCGCGGACATTGTCCTCTCCGCCGTCGCCGTAGGTGTCCTCCGTCGCCATGTTAGGGCACGGAAGATCGAACTGCTCGGCCTCCTCTTCCACTCCGTCTAGCAGCTCTTCGTGTGGTAAATAAAACTTCCTTTTTACGGCCCCTTTGATCCTATAGCTTTATCACTTTCTACCACAAGCAGTTTCTATTCACACAAGTTGGATCTCTTTCATACTTCATCTCATAACATGCTTAGTATATTCACTTATGCTTCACAAAGTAGTTAGATTCCTCACTTGTACTGATCCATGGATTCGTACAAATCTGGAACCAACTCCTTATCTATGAGTGAATGTCTTCGCATGATGAGGTCAATGTCTTTTAAACTGATTTATCTTCAAAATCTTCTGAGAATGCATATGACCCCTTCCCCTTCCCTCGCACCTTAATGTTGTCACAGGTACATGTTCGTGGGAGAATCCCTTGGTTCTCATATTCTGCATTCATTTGCAGAATTCTTACAGTATCACATAAATTCTCCTGAAGCCAGTTCCTGTCTGTCTAGCAAGCGAAAGCCTTTGAAGACTTTGAACGTATTGAAGCCCTTCAGTTTAAAGTTCATGGCTTCAGAGAAATCGGCAAGGAAGGGTGGCAGAAAGCGTCGTGGAGAAACATCAAGAGATCTGCCCGATGACCTCTCAGAGCTGTACAAGACAGATCCTGAAGAGGATTACAATGAGCGCAAGACACGAATCCAATGGATTCGACGCTATTGGGCAGAATAGTGGTTCAAGTACAGATTTGTGACAAAGGAATATGCTGAAAAGAATGCCATCAAGCAACCATGGGGAGACATCCTCTACAAAAATCTTCAACCCAGGACCAGAGATGAAGCCATTGCACAAGGCTTCTATCCCTGCATGGTCCGTGGGCCACAGCCTGCAGATGCACACTCATCGTCACTACTATGGGGTCGTGACGACATTCTGTTCAAGCGCAACTTCCAGTTTGCCCAGAACTCAGCAAAGCAGAACAAGAAGACATTGGGACTAGACTTCAACCCTGGTCCTTCTGCTCCAAGGGCTGACGGCACACGAGATGCAGAACCCAATGTCGTCGGTCCTTTCTACAACCTTGAAGGTCTCATCACCCATATCTTGGTTCAAGGGACGTCCATGAATGAGCCTGCAGATGACGCTGAATCAGATGAAGCACCTGCAGCGCCGAAGCCAAAGAAGCAGCCTAAAGCTTCAAAGCCTGCCTCTGCTCCAAAAATCTCACGGGCGAAGCCACTGGTAACTGCACCTCCTGAAGACAGTGTGCAGTCTGAAGATTTGTCACGCATCTCCAAGCCCCGGAAGGTCAAGATGCCTCTGCCACACACCGCCCAAGAACTGACAGCTACTGCTGTTCTGCGTAATGATGCCATTGATCTATCCAGTGATGAAGATCTTGCAGATGACGCTCTTGAGCAACTGATCAAAGAGCAAAGAAGAAGCAGAAATATTCAATAATCTGCCTCTCTTTGACGTGGCAATCATCCACAACTTCATTGATGAATGTTTTGACACGCCCAACATCAGCTTCGACGATCTGCAACTTCCCATTGGCCTCAGTGTCACCTTCCATGGCGCCATTGCTTCAGAGTTAGCTATCGCCCAGCGCATTGTTGAACTGAAGCAGAAGATTGACTTTGAGAAATCTCAGTTCAAGAAGCATATGGCCAAGCTCAGCGTGCAAGAGGTGAAGAACTTCAAGATTATGCTGCACGAGCTCAAGGAAGCCTTTCTCAAGAAACGTGCAGAAGCTCAGGGTTCTCGTGAGCGCATGAAGGTCCTGGCTGACAGGTGTGTGCAAGCCTACAATGAGGCTGAGAAGCGCAAGGCCCTTGGGCGTCCTGGCATCGACCCCAGGATGGCTACAAAGAAGAAGAAGAAGCCCGCTACGGCTGAACCCGACGCACCAAGGCAGGAAGCAGTTCCCATTGTCTTCCCAACTAGCATGACTGGCTTGAAGCCAAAAGCCAGGTCTACTGCTTCAGAACTGAAGAAGACGAGGACTGCTGAGGCTGAAGCAAGGAAGAGGAAACATCCTGAAGCCACTGCTACTGCCCCCTCCAAGAAGAAGCGAAAGACCAAGAAGGAACGGGCTGCTCCCACAGAGCCCTTGATTGTTGAACCCATCTCCATGGTTCACCCTGATGCTAAACCGCAAGAACGTCAACTGATTGTCCATGAGCCTGCTTTCACAGAGGCTCATGAGGCTGAAGACTTTCCAGCAGCTGATCCCATCGCTGCTGAAGACATTGGTCACCATGACCATGTTGAAGATGATGCAGTCCTTCCTCAGCTCGAGCACCAACAGGTATCATCGCCTGTGCTAACGCACAGCGAACTCATCAGCATTGGTCGTCCTCTAACGCCAATTGCTCAGGATGCTTCATGGGCTGATCGCCCACAAGAGGAAGAAGACTTTGAGGCCCAGCCAACACCAACTCCATAGGCGTCGCCAGCGTTGCGTAGGCTTCGCAAAGGACCAAGGCCTCCAGTCTCTGCGTCTGAAGCTAAAGCTGCTGAAGACATTTCGGCTGCATCAGCCGATGAAGAAGAAGCCCCACAAGCTGCTACTCCCCTGTCTCACCAAGAAGCTGTTCTCGAGGAGAACATGACTGTGACCGACCATCCAGCTCCTCTAGTGGAGGTTGAGAATCTCGAGGCTGCCACCACTAACACCAATGAAGCCAATGACGCTGTCATGGGTGAAGCTAATGTGGAGCCTTCACCAACCCAAGCACCAGAAGTCAGCAAAGCCATTGATCCCACTGCTTCTGTTCCTGCGCCTGCTGCTGGTCCTCAGTTCGACTATCATGTTGAGCACAGGCCTCAGGTCCAGAAGAAAATCCCAAGATTGCCCAGGTTTCCAGGTCCTGCATCAGCACCTGGATCCTTCAATATCAATGGCTTCAAAGCAGACAACACTTTCTTCAATAGCTCCAGGAACCCCTACTCAAGGGAAAGAATATCATCTGATCGGTTCTGGAGCTATCCGCAGCGAAGCTATTACTCCTGCATTCTATATAATCAAGGTCGCATCTTCCCACACAAGCGTCTTGACATTGAAGCAATAGCTGGTCTGCCCTGTCTGGAAGAAGCTCTGGACTGCTTCAAAGAGGTTGGATTGCTGCCGTTCGTCACCGACCAAGAGCATTGGAATGAAGAGTTGCTGCTCCAATTCTATGCCACACTTCACATCCGTGGGTACAACAGAGATCCGAAGACTTAGGTCCTGGAGTGGATGACAGGAAATGTTCATCACGAAGCCAAAGCCTTTTACATCATTGATCTCACTGGTCTGCCCACTCCTGGCGATCTCTACGAACATGGCTGTCAGCTTCACAGTGAAGCTGTGGAGAGCATATTTCAGAAGCCTGAACCTAACATGAGTCAGATGCTCAGTAAGATGAAGCCATTGCCCCAAGATGCTGCATATCCCATGGAGTTCTTTGTTGAAGACCTTGAGTATCTGCCAAGGACTATCTATGACATCATACGGTGAACTCTCTGGCCCATCAAAGGACATTCTCCACATGCCAAGCTAGAAGGTGCAATGAAGACTTTGGTCTTCTATATTCTTCATGGCAAATTCTTCAATGCACAGGACTTCTTCATCCGCCAACTTGCTGCATCAGGCTCTGATCTTTTTGGCTTGAAGTTCTATGCTCCATGGATAATGCGGCTGATCAAACTCCACTCCGCTATCTCATATCAGCCATCTGCTCGCAATCATCGGATCTTTTTGCCTGATGTGGATATGTCTGTTGAAGCAATTTATCCTGAGCCTGCCAAGGAACCTCTAAGTCTTCAGAATGTGGAGCATCAAAGTTTTTCTCAGAACATTGAAGGAGTTGAAGCAGTCACTCATGTGTATCCTTTGGCTGGAACTACACGTGCACCGCATCCTGCTCTCACTAAATCCACTGATAGCACCATTGCCCAACGACCCAAGAAGCGCACTCGTGTTCTCAATGACCGAGAGCTTCTTGTGGCTCCTCATCAGAAATAGGATGGGCATCATGACTGGTTGAAGCGTCAAATGCAAAGCCTCTTGGTGGATGTTAATTGCATTCGCAATCTTGCCACCAAGAATGCCTTTGTTGCACACAAAACCTCTCGACGCACCTGGAAAGGGCTGACATTAATGTGCTCTGAAGGATGGCTTCTCTGAACGCTTTAGGTTTGACTCCACACCTCCTCGAAGGGTAGTGCTGCGACGAACTCCATCTCTTGAAGACTCTGAGTTCTCTTCCTCTGCTGCAACTGTGAATGCCAGAGTGATCGAGGATGCAGACGATGCTACTTCACCGCCACCTCCTTCAGCACGCTTCGACACTGCTCCAAGTTCTTCTACACCGCCGAACACCACTGACGACCCTGCTGCTTCACCCACTCTTCATGGGAACGAGTAGATGCTCTATGTCTTCGAACCTTTTTGGTCCTTACTGACAAAAGGGGGAGAAGCATATGAGTTTGATAGTCTTCAAGCGGGTCCATATGGGCGGGTGCTTTATATTTTGCTTCGTGTTTACAACTCTCGTTTTGATACATTTGGTTCTTTGAGTTGTAACACTTAAACTCGATGGTTGTCTGCTACTTATTTGCCACCTTGTGATGCGATGATAAATTCCGCATGTGCGACGATAAATTCCGCACTTAGATCATTTTGCAGACGTCCATTTTCCATTATGCATGTCATTATCTTCACATACCTTCACATGCATAGTGGATTGTCATCATAAGTTGAAGAGGATCTCCACAAGCACAACCTGCCATGTGCATTTCCATTCTAAAAGCAAATTACTTATATGCACATCTTCAGGGGGAGCCCGTGCAACTTATGAAGACAATTCCTTATCCTTTACAATTTCAAATATTATATTCCCCGTTGAAAACTTCAACTAGTTTGTCATCAATCACCAAAAAGGGGGAGATTGTAAGTGCATCTAGTGCCACCCCTAGTTGGTTTTGGAGTATTGACGACAAACCTAGTTGAGGGACTAATGTGTTTGTGAGAATTGCAGGATAACACAGGTAGAAGTCCCTCATTGATTCGGTTTTCCTACCAGAGATGACCCCTAAAAATCTATGAAGACATTGATGTCAAAGGTGGTATATGAAGATATTCAAATTAAAGACTATGACAAGAGAAGACATCGCATGAAGCCTATGGAGCTCGAAGACTTAGATCTTTCGTAGTTCTTTTTCTTCTTTGTTGAGTCATAGGAACCACTGTACTGTTAAGTGGGGTCCAAGAGAACCAGTCAGAATGACTGAAGTGATGCTTAACCAAAACCTATGTCTTCGAGTGAAGACTATGAGAGCAAATCTTGTCCAGAGTCAGACAAGTCAGCTTTGCTTGTAGCCCAAGTAAAGTTGCCGTGTGAGTTTGAAATCTGACCGTTGGAACACGTGTCAGTTCCTTAGTGACCCAGGGTCATTTCAGACAAATCAGGTCGGGTTGCCTAGTGGCTATAAATAGCCCACCCCCTACAACCATAAATGGTTGGCTGCTCAGAGTTAGAATATGGGTTTTGTCGTTTGAGAGAAACCCACCTCGAAGCCTTTGAGAGAGAATTCCTTGCGAGGATAAAGCCCTAACCACCCAGAGCCAAAGAGAATTAGGCATCACTTAAGTCTTCTTGTATGTGTGATCTGAAGACTTATTACACTTGAGGACTGTGAATCCTCCAGCCGGTTAGGCGTCGCGTTCTGAGCATCCAAGAGACATTGTGGATCGCCGGTGAATGAAGTCTGTGAAGATTTGGGATTCTACCTTGAAGACTTAGTGATTGGGCGAGGTCTGTGTGACCTTAGCTCAAGGGGAATACGGTGAGGACTGGGTGTCCTGAGCTGCGTGTTCAGGACTGGGTGTCCGGGACTGTGTGTTCTCAGGTTTAAATACCTAGCCGCCCTAACCAGACGTACAGTTGTCATAGCAACTGGAACTGGTCCAACAAATCATTGTCTTCAACGAGTCACTGGTTTCATCCTTCCCTTCCCTTTACTTACTGTTACTCGGTCCTTGTGAAGTCATTGTATGTTTGCACTATCTTTTGTCTTCACTGAGTGACTGCGTGTTCTGTTTGGCTTCATAATATCTTCCTACCTGATACTACATTGCTGCTATTAGTCATTGTGCTCTCACTCCATTGAATACTTGACTATGGATTGCCTAGTGTAGTCTACCTTCCGTTGCATGGTAATAGGTTTATTTCTATCGTTTGTCTTCGAAACTTCCACGTTTTGAAGACTTTCATAAAAATCGCCTATTCACCCCCCCTTTAGTCGATATAACGCACTTTCAGGCATCAAATAATCAAGCATGGTGGGTCGAACACATAGCAAGAAATAAACGCAAAAGGGATACATGCCGCTGGGTCTGGCCCGAGTGACTTGGGGATGATTCAGCCTGAGGGGCGCCCCCACAGAGTAAGCTAACAACATGAAATAAAAGGGATACATGCCACAGGGACGGACCCACGCAGCCTAGGAATAATGCAGCCCTGGGGGCGCTCCCAGCTGGAAATGAAACTTGAAAGATGTCACCTGATGATGTTGAGGACGAAGGAGTGTTGGTGCAGCAGACTCGGTGGGCTGCGGAAGCCGATCCTCACGAGCCCCCAGGCCCAGGGGCCTCGGGAGGCTCCGGAGGCGCTGGTGGCTCCTCGCGGACCATCTCCATCTCCGCCAGGGCTGCGGAACGCCTGGCCTCTTGAACCTCCATGAGGCCCCTCATGAGGCGCTGGTACGTGGCAGCCACGTTCGGCAAGCCATAAGGCATGCGAACGTAGCTGTCGGGTGGACCTTCGCAGCGCCCCACTCGCGAGGGCCAGAGGAACTCCAGAGAGGTGACTCGATTGAGCCCTGGTATGTCGATGCAGACGCGCAGCCCACCATCCTCGCCTGGATGGGGAGCCACAGCTGGTAGGCGGTGGCCACCTTTCATGACTCTTGACTCCTGTAGCTCCTGAATGGCCTTGCTGACGAACTACTGAGGGTCTGGCCCTCCTTGCCTTACTCCTTGAGGGAAACGTGCTTCGAAACATGCCTCCATGTGGTGCCCAAGCGCCTCCCTCGTGACCTTAGCCAGGTCAGTGGCCCTCCAGGGGAGAGCCCCCGAGCCCTGCCTGAGGAGGGCGCCGGGCGCGCTTTCCTATGCGATGGAAGGAGGTTCCCCCTGGGCAGGCGCGGGCCCTGAGGGGCTTGCTTCCTGAGGGGCTGGGCGGACGATGTCTTCTTCTTCTTGGGGGCGGTCTCGGGAAGCCTCCTGCTTCCGCGATCCGAGTCTTCCAGTGATGCGGCCTGAAAGGCTCGTTCCAGGGAACACACCGCGTCCTCCTCTTCACAGGGCACCGTGATGACTCCGCCACTTCCTGGCATCTTGAGGACGTTGTAGCCGTAGTGAGTTACGGCCATGAACTTGGCCAGCGCTGGGTACCCAAGGATGGCATTGTACGGCAGGCGAATGTGAGCGACGTTGAAGTCGATGAGCTCGGTGTGGTAGTTGTCGCATGCCCCGAAGGTGACAGGGAGGCGGACTTGCCCAATCGGGACCGTGGAGCCGTCTGTGACTCCGGAGAAAGGCTTGGTTAGCTGAAGCTGGCTGTAGGGCACTTGGATATTGTTGAATGTTTCCACGGACAGGACGTTGAGCCCTGCCCCGCCATCGATGAGGGTCCTGGTGACCACCACATTGCTGATGATTGGGGAACAAAGCATCGGGAGGACTCCGGCTGTGGCCGCACACTTGAGTTGATCTGCTGAGCTGAACGTGATGGCGCAAGCCGACCACCTGAGAGGGCGCGTGGCTTGGGGCTTGGGGAGGACTGCATTCACTTCGCGGGCGAACTGCTTGAAGATGCGCTGAGAGGCTGGGGCTTGAGCCCCGCCCAGGATGCAGGCAATCGCGCGTGGCTCCTGGAAGTCCCCAGCCCCCTCGCGCTGATGGCGGTCCTCGTTTCTCCTTGGCTGCGGCGGTAGCGGAGGGAGGCCTGCGTTTCCTTGCGGGCGATCCTCGCGAGGCTGATCCCTCCAGTCTCCCTCGCGAGGTGGGTCTTGCCAGCGATCCTCGCGAGGTTGATCGCGCCACCCTTGGCGCGGGCCGCGGTCTTCCCAGCGTCCTGCGTTCCATCCTCCTCCTCGACCATAGCCCCGGTCACCGTGGTCGGGGCGACGGCCGATCCTTCCTTCTCGCACAGCTCGGAGCTCTTGACATTCGTTGGTGCTGTGGGTGTGGAGGTCGTGGTACACACAGTACCGACTTCCCTTGGAAGATTCGGGCTGATCTCTGCCCCGCTTGGTGTCTGGTTCTTCCGTGAGCACGGCAGTCCCCTTGCGCTTCACATCCTTGGCCTTGGGCTTCTTCTCTTCTGGGTCTGCGGCAGGCAGCTCGAGGAGGGAGAGACGCCCTTCCTCAGCCCTGGCGCACTTGTTTGCCAAGTTGAACAACTCCAAGCAAGTGCACAGGTCTTAATGCATCGCCAGCTCCTCCTTCATCTTGACATCGCGCACGCCGTCGGAGAAGGATAAGATGATGGCCTCCTCGGTCACCTTGGGAATCTTGAGGCGTGCGTTGTTCAAGCGCTGGATGTACTTCTGTAGGGTCTCTCTGGGTTGTTGCTTGACGCGGCGCATGTCGCTCACGGCGGGTGGCCGGTCGCGAGTACCTTGGAAGTTGGCGATGAAGCGGGTGCGCATCTCGTCCCAGGAGGAGATCGCGCCTGGAGCCAAGTTCAGGAGCCAGGTGCGGGCCCCGTCCTTGAGCACCATGGGAAACCAATTCGCCATGACCTTCTCGTCTCCGTTGGCAGCTTCAATGCCCAGCTCATAGAGCTGGAGGAACTCCGCAAGGTCGGCCGTGCCGTCGTAACGAGGAGGCAGGTCTGGCTTGAACTTGCCGGGCCATGTGACGCTGCGTAGCTCGGTGGTGAAGGCACGGCAGCCTGCTGTGGCCACTGGAGGCCTTGGGTGACGGAGAGCTTGGTCTTGCATGTCCCCATGCGCCGCAGCTGGGAGCAGCGCGGGGTCTTTACGTGCGGGAGCGGGAGCATGGTCGCGACGTGCTGGAGCAGGGAGCGCCCGGGCAGCTTCTTGCGGGCGAGGGACTTCTTGGCAGTTCTGCTCTTGCCGCGCGGGAACCCGACGGAGCGGGTTCTGCCCAGGGGCCACGCGCCTTGGAGCCACGGCGCCTTCTTGAGGAGGAGGCGGCTGGGGCGCCCCCGGAGCTTCGTCACCGGCGCGGGGCGGGGTGCGGTGTGGTGCAGCGGAATGGACGGCGCAGGAGAGCCCCCTGCGGCGTGGACGAGCTCGGTGACGTGGTCGAACCATTCTTCATAGACGTCGTTGACGGGACGGTAGCGCAGGAGCTCATTTGCCGTGATGAGCGCAGCTCGAGCCTCCATGGGTGTGCGGAGCGCGCGGGACGAAGAACCAGCTGGGGTGAGCGAGGGAGTAGCGGTGCGGCCGTCTTGCCGCATGGGCGGATGCTGAGATGACGCTTGCATCTCGTTCCCCGCCGGGCAGGTGGCGGCGTTGACGGCAGGTGACGGGGAACGGCGAGGACGCCCACCGACAGGAGCCGTCTGGGCGACGCGGGAAGCGAGAGCGTCCCGGCGCTTGGCGCGGGCCCGACGAGCGTCAGACATGGACGCAATGGTCGGAGGAGAACGGGGTGGTGGAAGACGAATTCCGGCGCACCCCTACCTGGCGCGCAAAATGTCGGATTTCGGGTTCCGGCAGACCCTTGAGGTTCGAACACTGGGGTGCGCGCGGAGATTTCGCCTTCTACCTACCTGCACCCCTCCGCCTCGCTAATATCTAAGCTATGGAAAGAACAGCACAAGAGACACAGGGTTTATACTGGTTCGGGCCTCCGTTGTGGTGTAATACCCTACTGCAATGTGTGGTGTGGGGGATTGCCTCTTGGGCTGATGATGATGAGCAATACAAGGAAGAACAGCCTCGCGAGGGTCTGTTCTTGGCTGAGGGGATGAACTGCTAGGAGGAGTTCAGTCACCCTTCTCTCTCTCTCTCTTCTCGATTCTCTCTCCGATTTCGATCCAACTACCCTGTGGGTGGCTAGTCCTATTTATAGGCAAAGGCCCTGGGCCTCTTCCCAAATATTGAGCGGGAAGGGCGCCAACAATTGGCCATTTTGAAGGGGAACATCTGGTACACTTATCCTAACTAAAGTTGGTCCTCGCCTGCCAAAGGCTCTGGTGGTGACGCTGGCTTGGGCTCCACAATGACTTCCTCCCTGCCGTTGGACTGGTCTTGGTCTCGTTGCACCGAAACGGGTGCCTTTGCTTGATGCTCTCGCCTGTGCTTGCTCCCTTTGCACCAAAGAGGAAAGGAGGACACTGCGCGGGCTGGCGCCCGCCTGGCACCCTTAGTCGTCATGGCTTGCGTCACGGGCACCTCGTGAGGTACCCCGCCTTGATCTCTCCGCCTCCTTGCGAGCCAGCCTGATGAGGCCGTGCCTGAGGAAGCTCCATGTCATCCGCCCCGTGAGGCTTGGCCCCTCGCGAGGGTCTTGGGTCTGTGTTGATGAAGATGGGTCGTGCTGGCCCCCTTTTGAGCCACGCCGCAGGCCGCAGGCAGGCAAGTCTGGGGAACCCCGTTCCCAGAACGCCGACAGCTTGCACGACACCTAGGACAGGAAAAGCCGAAATCTATGGCAGCCCTCACGACACTTATGACCCGCTTTTGCATAGGAGAAGACAGCTGGCTAGCTCGCAGCAATAACATGACCAAGAGCCCTGGTAATTCAGATACCAAGTACTGTAGTGACAGGTCGCGTCGCAACAAGAAAAAGCGCCGCATTAACGGCGACAATGTCGAGGATACAACAGTTAATGCCAGATTTAGAGGCTCTAAACTAGGTCAGCGGAAAAAAGCCATTCAAAAGAAATACTCCGGGCCCGTCCAGTTTGGACCGAATACTCGACCGCTCATGCCAGATACATGGCACCCCTGAAAAACCAGCCAATCACACCAACAGGGATTGTTGGGTGTTCAAACAGGCAGGCAAGTTAAATGCCGAAAGCAGAGACAAGGGGCTGCATAGCGATGACGAGGAGGAGCCCCGGCCGCCAAACAACAGTGGACAGAAAGGTTTTCCCCCACAAGTGCGGACGGTGAACATGATATACGCAACCCACGTCCCCAAGAGGGAGCGGAAGCGTGCGCTAAGGGACGTATACGCGATGCAGCCAGTCGCCCCAAAGTTCAACCCATGGTCTTCCTGCCCGATCACTTTTGATTGAAGGGACCACCCCACTAGCATCTGTCATGGCGGATTCGCCGCATTGGTCCTAGACCCAATTATTGACAGATTTCACCTCACTAGAGTCCTTATGGACGGCGGCAGCAGCCTGAACCTGCTTTACCAGGATAAAATGCGGAAAATGGGCATCGATCCCTCGAGGATTAAACCCACTAAAACGACCTTTAAAGGCGTCATACCAGGTGTAGAGGCCAACTGTAGAGGCTCAGTTACACTTGAAGTGGTCTTCGGATCTCCGAGTAATTTCCGAAGCGAGGAGTTAATCTTTGACATAGTCCCGTTCCGCAGTGGCTATCACGCACTGCTCGGGCGAACCGCATTTGCCAAGTTCAATGTGGTGCCGCACTACGCATACCTCAAGCTCAAAATGCCAGGCCCTCGAGGAGTCATCACGGTCAATGGAAACACCGAACGCTCTCTCCGAACGGAGGAGCATACGGCGGCTATCGCAGCGGAAGTACAAAACATCCTCTCAAGGCAATTCTCCAGTTCGGCCATTAAACGTCTAGACACCGTCAAGCGCGCCCGGAGTAACCTACAACAAGACCGCCTGGCACGTTCCGAGCAAGTGTAGCAATGCGGCCCCAACCCCAGCCCTCGCGAACTTGCAAAACCAGTGTTGCGCGTACATAACTACGCTCTGGAAATACCATGGGCACAGGGGGAGGGGCACCATCACGGCATGTCCGAAACGCGGCTTAAACCTCACTAGGGGCTGCCGATTTCTTAATTTTCTCTTATTTTCAGGACTCCATTCTTCGAAAGGATTGTCCGGCAGTACAATTGCCGCACAAACGATACAACCAGGGAAGCAGAAAGCTACGCCGCACTATGGAACTCTAAGGTGGTCTCTATAACGAGCAGTATACCTGTTTCACATACCATTCCGCAGCTTGCCCCTGGAAAGGACATGTTATAGTCCCATCTTTTGCTTATTGCACTATTTGTATCGTTCTGCTTTGATCGCAACCTTTTTAAATAAACAATGCATAGCTTCCATCTATTATTGCATTACTCTTTTTACGAATATATGTTCATTAATGACATGTTGCACCCGTACACTTTGGTACGGCCAATACGCCAGGGGCTTAAGTACCCCACAACACGGTGTGAGAAGTCCGAACACTTTCACAAGTGCGGCACCCAAACTTATAGCATTATATGCATCGGCTCCGAATCATGTCTTGGGTCAATAGTTGGGTTTGCCCGGCTCCTATGTTTTGGTACCTTATGTTCCGTCATATCGGCTAAGGTAGCACTAGGAGAACTACTGCGATTGTGCCCCAGTTGAGCTGGGCTAAGCACCTCAGTAGAGAAAGCTAGAACTGACTGTCATGATGAGGCGAGAGCTGGTCGCTGTTCGAGAGGTTTTCGAGTCCCTAAAGACTTATGCCGCTTAGAGCGAGGAGTCGGCTTTGTCCGGCCTAGGCTTGGATAGCGCCCCGAACTCGGTCTTCCAAACACTAGGGGCTTCGCCGAAATTTAAAATTATAGAATTCTATGGCTAAATGAGAGTGTTCAAGCATTATAGTCCAATTGCCTTGTTTGTTGTGTTGAGCGTCTCCCTCGAAGGACCCAAGAATGGGAAAAAGAGCGCTCATGTTTATCCTGAACACCCCAGCACTCGTGGCATGGGGGCAGAAGCCGACGACTCGCCATCTCTCAAATTTGATAAATGGCCGCATAGAAGGTAATATTTTAAATTCAAAAGCGTTGCTTAGCGCATATGAACAAGTTTTCAGCCTATAGGATCACAAATGCGAGTTTACTCAAAAATTACATCTTTGAAGCATTCATCCGCTATAAGGCGGGCACCCTTCAGGACACCCTCATAATACGCTTCCAGGACGCGATGTTCCTTGCCCAGCGGCGGCCCGTCCTTCACCAGCTTCTCCGCATCCATCTTGCCCCAGTGCACTTTAGCACGGGCAAGCGCCCTACGGACACCTTCGATGCAGACGGAGCGCTTGATTACTTCAAGCCGTGGACAGGCATCCACCAACCGCCTCACCAGCCCAAAGTAGCTCCCAGGCAGAGCCTCTCCAAGCCAAAACCAAACTATGAGGCCCTTTATGGCCTGTTCGGCCACCTTGTGGAGTTCGACCATTTGCTTCAGCTGGTCGCTCAAAGGCACCAGGTGTCCGGCCTCAGCATACTGAGACCAGAACACCTTCTCTGTCGAGCTCCCCTCCTCGGATCAGTAGTAGGCGGAGGCATCAGACGCACTGCGGGGCAAATCTGCGAATGCTCCTGGAGAGCTCCAGACTCGAGTAGGTAACAAGTAATTCACTTTCACGTGCTTGCTTTGCATAATGAATGCCTTACCCGCCGCTATCTTCTTCATTGCTTCAATTTCTTGGAGGGCTTTCTGGGCTTCGGCCTTGGCAAACTTCGCGCTTTCGAGGGCTGCCGCAAGCTCGGACACTTGCGTCTTTGAGTCAAGCTCGAAACTCTCGTGTTTTTTCACGAGAGCCTGGAGCTCTTTCTGCACCTCCTCCACCCGCGCCTCCTGCTTCCCTCTCTCTATGCGCTCCACGGCCGCTCTGTTTTCGGCCTCGGACAGCGCTTTCTTAAGGGTTGCCACCTCGGTCGTGGCCCATATAATAGCACATTGATCCTGTCATTTTTTGCAACCACATCTTCTCTATATACTTGTGCAAGGTATTACTTACCTTCCCTCTCCTCGAGTTGCCTCTTGGCATGGCCGAGCTCGTTCTCGGACCGCACAAGGTTTTGCTTCAGCGTATCCACCTCCGCAGTCAATGCGGCGGAGGCCAGCAGCGAAGCCTGCACACGCATATTGACTTGATTATGTTAGACTCCTACGAATGTTATTAGATCCTATATTCGGCTTTTCTTTCCGAATGCCGAACAGAGCATCAGGGGCTACTGTCTATGCGGTAATATTTTTACATATTCTTTAATTACCTCAAAGCCTGTTAGGAGGCTGGCACAGCCTTCAGTCAGTCCGCTCTTGGCGGACTGAACCTTCTGGATCACCGCACTCATAATAGTGCGGTGCTCCTCGTCGATGGAGGTGCCGTTAAGCACCTCCAGCACATTGTCTGGTCCCTCCGGTTGGACGGAGGTCACCGGCTCGGTAGGCTTGCTCCTCTTGGAAGGAGGCTGCCTACCAGAGTCCGGAACCGCTGAAGGTTCCGACGCGGTGTCCGGCTCAAGGCCGGACTCGGAGCCCTTGGGGGTTTTATCCCCTTTGCGCCTGGAGTCCGGGAGGTCGCCTTGCGGTGCCTCCAGGACCACCTCCTCCTGGCTTGGAACCTGTTGGGACAGCACCTCGGCGTCGTCCATAGGGTGGGGGGAGGTAGCCGTCGGAAGCGACTTCAAATCCGACGAATCCAGGGAACCGCTCGATGACACGTCGAGCCGGTCTTTGGGTGGACTGCATAAACATGTTCAACGTAAGGAAAAGTTGTGCAATGGAGGAATACTATGAATCACTCTGGTATCCGGATACTTACGATTTCGCCAGGGGCTTGGCCCTGAGCGGCCACTCCTCTTCGCCGTCATCGGCATTGGTGGAGTAGTCCGGAGGAAGGGTTTTCCCCTTCTTGGACCCTTCGGCCTCCCCAGTTTGGGCGGCCTTCCTTTTCTTCCCTCCCCCCGCTGGAGGGGGAGAGGTCTCTTCCTCCTCCTCCTCGTCTTCATGGGAGGAGTGCGTCTTGGAGTCGTCGGATGATGAATCCAACACCTCCAAGCGCCAGGCACTCTTTCGAGTCCCCGTGGCCTTCTTCTCCGGCACCACATAGGGTGCCGGAACCAGCAGCTTCACCAAGCGAGCGTCCGCTGGGCCTTCGGGCAAAGGAGCCGGACAGTTGACCTGCCCGGACGTCTCCTGCCAATCCTGGCAAAGGTAAGGGAGCTTAGATCCCGCATGGATTCAAACTATGAAAAACTAATACCCTGTAAAAGGTAAAAACAGCTTACCGCACTAGCGTGACGCTGCGTGCTGAATCCGCGATCCTCGGTAGCGGATGCGGGGGCCTCGGCGCCCTTGAAAAGCACCTTCCAGGCATCTTCGTACGTCGTGTCGAAGAGCCTGCTCAGAGTTCGGTGCTGCACCGGGTCGAACTCCCATAGGTTGAAAGCCCGTTGTTGACATGGGAGGATCCGGCAGATGAGCATAACCTAGACTACATTGACAAGTTTGAGATTCTTGTCCACCGGGGTTTGGACGCATGTTTGGAGTCCGGTCAGCTCTCCTTTTTTACCCCACGACAGGCCCGTCTCTTTCCAGGAGGTGAGCCGCGTAGGGGGTCCGGATCGGAACTCGGGGGCTGCGACCCATTTAGGAAGGAGCTGCTCGAATCCATAGAACAAGGGGAGAAGTCATCCGATTGCACAACATAATAGAAAGCGCACCCTCCGCGAATCGGCGCTGGGTGCCACGCCCATGAACTTCAGCTTGACATTGAAAGTCTAAAGCCAGCCATAGGTTCGAAATGGCGCCGCGGCGGATGTGAGACTAGAGCCAAAATGGGGGCATAGCAGAATCGCACATCGACGATAAACGCCGAGATGTTGAGGACAAAGTTCGGGGCCAGATCGTGGAAATCCAGGCCATAGTAGAACATGAGCCCCCGAACAAATGGGTGGAGAGGGAAGCCCAGTCCGGAGGAAATGGGGGAGGAACACCACCTCTCATGGGGCCTAGGGGTGGGGATGAGCTGCCCCTCTTCGGGAAGCCGGTGCGCAATGTCGTTAGACAAGTATCCGGCCTTCCTCAGTTTTTTGATGTGTCTCCTCCGTGACGGAGGAGACCATCCACTTGCCTCCCGCTCCGGACATGGCTGGAGAAGGTTGAGGTGGGGTGTGCGGACTTGGGCGCTGGAGCTCGAGTGCGCGGAAATGGATAGGCAAAGGAGGAAGAAGGCGTGGATGAAAAGGTGGATCCTTATCCCCTTATATGGTGCGGACGCGACTATGCGTCCCCACCAGCCTGGTAAAACTCGCTTATCTCCCAAGCGCCGTAATCAATGGCGCGGTTGGGTTACCCACGCCCGTATTGATGAGAATCCCGGAATAAGGGGACACGATCTCTGCTTTGACAAGATGTGCCAAGGAAACCGCCTCGCTAAACGCGCTGAGGTGGGACAGTAAAGCGATTCAAATAAAGACTTGGCCGTGGTGTGATGTCACGCTACGGAATATGTCAGGAGATTAGATTTGTGTAAATATTATTCTCTCTATGGCAATATGTGGAAACTTATTTTGCAGAGCCGGACACTACCTTTGTGTTCAAAATCTTCTATGAAGTACTTGGAGGAGGAACCCGCCTTGCAATGCCGAAGACAATCTGCGCGCCGGACTCGTCGTCATTGAAGCCTGGTTCAGGGGCTACTGAGGGAGTCCTGGATTAGGGGGTGTCCGGATAGCCGGACTATACCTTCGGCCGGACTCCTGGACTATGAAGATACAAGATTGAAGACTACATCCCGTGTCCGGAAGGGACTTTCCTTGGCATGGAAGGAAAGCTTGGCGATACAGATATGTAGATCTCCTACCATTGTAATCGACTCTGTGTGACCCTAGCCCTCTCCGGTGTCTATATAAACCGGAGGGTTTTAGTCCGTAGGACAGATCTACTCTTGTACTACCCATATCATCAATATTAATCAAGCAGGAGTAGGGTTTTACCTCCATCAAGAGGGCCCGAACCTGGGTAAAAACATCATGTCCCTTGTCTCCTGTTACCATCCGCCTAGACGCACAGTTCGGGACCCCCTACCCGAGATCCACCGGTTTTGACACCGACGCCAAGCTTATGAAAATGATAGGTTATTTAAATAAAAAGTCAAAAGATGGCATGATAAGAGAATCCAAAAGCGTGAGTTTAAAGTTGGAGAATATGTTCTTTTGTACAACTCTCATTTCAGATTCTTTGCAGGAAAACTCCTCTCAAAATGGGAAGGACCCTATATTATCAAGGAGGTTTATCGGTCTAGAGGCATCAAAATAAATAATGCCGAAGGTACTAACCCGAAGGTTGTTAATGGGCAACGAATAAAACATTATATCCTCGAGTCCTGCACTCTCTCTATCTCTCTCAAAGGCTTTGAAGGTGGGTTTCTCTTAAACGACAAAAGTCATGCACTAACTCTGAGCAACCACCAATTTATGGTGTAGGGGTGGGCTATTTATAGCCTGGAGGCAACCTGACATGATATGTCTGAAATGACCGTGGGTTACTAAGGAACCGACACATGTCCAACAGTCAAATTTCAAACACACGCGGCAGCTTGGCTTGGGGTACAAGCAAAGCTGACTCATCAACTCTGGATAAGATTTTCTCTCATTGTCTTCGCTCGAAGACATAGGATTTAGGTTGGGCATCACTTCAGTCATCTGACTTTGTTCACTTGGACCCCACTTAATAGTACGGTGGTTCCTATGACTCAAGAAAGAATAAAAGAACTACGAAAGAAACTATGTCTTCGCACTCCATAGTCTTCAAGTGAATGTCTTCACAGGTCATTATCTTCAATGTGAATGTCTTCACGAACCACCATTGTCTTCAATGTCTTCATACATTTTTTGGGGTCATCTCTGCTAGGTAAACCGAATCAATGAGGGACTACTACCCGTGTTATCCTGCAATTCTCACAAACACATTAGTCCCTCAACCACGTTTGTCATCAATACTCCAAACCAACTAGGGGTGGCACTAGATGCACTTACAATCTCCCCCTTTTTGGTGATTGCTGACAAACTGGTTGAAGTTTTCAACGGGGATAAAAGTATGTGAACGTTAAAGTACCTAGGCATTGTCTTCATGAGTTAGAAAGAGCTCCCCTAAAGATTTTCATATAAGTAGTTTTCTTTTGAAAGAAAATGCACATGGCAGGTTTTACTTTGTGGAGATCCTCTTCAACACATGAAGACAATTCATCATTCATACATAAGAATAATTAAGAATAATGAAATGCACATTGGGCATCTGCAGAATGACTTCATGTGGAATTTATCATCGCATCATGGGGTAGCAGCAAAAAGTAGCAGACGACTATCAAGTTTTAAGTGTGCTACACCTCAAAAGCCAAAAGTTTCAAGAATGTGAGTTGTAAGACTTGGCAAAAATAAGCAACCGACCCATATGGACCTGCTTGAAGACTATCAACACCTATGCTTCTCCCCCTTTTATTAGTAAGGACCAAAAAGGTTTGAAGACATAGAGTATCTACTCGTTCCTAGTCTGAGAAGATGTTGGAGCAGCAGGGTTGATGTTGGTGTTGGGCGGCGCAGATGGGCTTGGTGTAGAGTCGTGATGTAGTGAAGCCATCGCTGGTAAAGTGGCATCGTCTTCTTCATCAATGACTCTCACAACAACAGTTGCAGCCAAAGATGAATACTCTGAATATTCAATGGAAGGTGTTGGACGCCAACTTGCAGATTGTAGAGGCTTGGAGTCAAACTTGAATCGTTCTGTGAAGCCATCTTTGTGAAGATCATCTTCAGAACAGAGCAGTGTGAGGCTCTTCCAGGACCGTCGACAGGCTTCATGCACAACGAATGAATTCTTGGTAGCTAGATTGTGAATGCGATTTACATCAACAAGAAGACTCTACATATGGCGCTTCAGCTAATCGTGATGTCTATCCTGCTTCTGATGAAGTGATACAAGAAGCTCTCTGTCATTGAGGACATGAGGACGCTTCTGAGGCCTTTGAGCTAGAGTGCTGGCAGTCACATCAGTGTTTGCACGATGCGGCAGGCATACCTAACTAGCCAACGGACCATCGGGAGCAGGAGGAGTGGGCACATGAACTCCATCAACTAGCTGTGTGAAGCTTTGAAAAGCAGCATTGTATTCACGCATTGGCGCCTTAGGAGGCACAGGGTATATGACTTCATGAGACATGTCAACATCAGCCAAGAAAACAACATGATTACGCGCTAAAGGTTGATGGTTGACCGTAGAGTGAAGCTTTATCAAGTGCATGACCCATGGTGCATAGAATTTGAAGCCAAACAGATCAATTCCTGAAGTTGCCAACTGTCGGATGAAGAAATCTTGCGTGTTGAACCTGATGCCATTGAGAATGTTGAAGACAATGTCTTCATAGCGCCTTCAACCTTTGCGTCTGGAGAATATCCTTTGATAGGCCAGAGACTATGCCTCAGAATATGATAGATGGTGAGGGGCAGGTACTCGAGGTCTTTGACAAAGAACTCCTTGGGATATTCAGCAACAATGGGCAATGGCTTCATCATACTAAGCATCTGGCTCATATTAGGTCCTGGCTTCTGAAAGATGCTATGTAGTTCATTCTGATATAGCTGACAACCTAGTTCAAACAGATCACCAGGAGTGGGTAGGGAAGTTAGCTCGAGGATATCCTGAGCTTTGGCTTCATCATGGACATTGCCTATCATCCACTCAAGGATCCATGTCTTCGGATCCCTGTTGTAGCCTCTGATGTGAAGCTCTTCATTCCAATGCTCATTATCAGTTTAAACTGGAGCAGTCCGACTTCTCTGAAGCAATCAAGAGCCTCTTCAAGGCATGGCAGCCCAACAATGGCTTCGTAGTCAGGACGTTGGTGTGGAAAAAATCATGTCTTGATTATAGAGTATGCAAGAGTAGTAGCTGCATTGCTGATAGCTCCAAAACCTATCTGAGGAGATCATGGCATTCTTGTCTGGATTATTTGCAGAGTCGAAGAAGGTGTTGTGCTCTCTAAAGTTGAGCACTCTGAAGGAGCCTTGAGTTTGTTGCAACATTCGGAAGCCTTGGTAGCCTGGGCTTCGGCTTCTGTGTTTGAGGCCCATGCTCCACATGATAGTCATATTGTGGACCTGGAATAGTGGGTGGAATCAGAATGAGCCACCTAATAGTAACAAGCTCACCACCACGGTTGTAAGCACGCTCCATAGTGTGAGGCACTGGTGGAGGAATGGCTACATCAGAAGTGGTTGGCTGCGCATTTTCTTCGGTTGTAGCATTGACTTCAGGCTTCACATTCTCTTCAGCCATCACAACGTCATTGGCTTCAGTAGTGATGGTGGTGGCAGCCGTATTAGCTTCATCTTGAGTTGTTTCATGAACAGGGGGTCTGGCACAATCACATCCTCTTCTTGTACAGCGGGATCACTGGAATGGGGAATAATATCTCATTCTTCTTCTCTTTCTTCATCGGCTGATGCAGCCGAAATGTCTTCAGCTATTTGGGCTTCAGATTCATGAGAAAACTCAGAAGGGATGGCTTCAGGGAACACTTGATGTGTTACCGAGCTTGTGTGTTGCACATCCTCTTCAGGAATGCTCGACATGGAGACCTGGGGCCTAGGGCCTACGCGAAGCCTTCAGGGCGGAGGTGTCTCCTGTGGTGAAGGGGTGGTCTTCTCCATGTCTTCATCTGTTGCTTGTGAGGTCTCAAGCACCAGAGTGGTGAGATGAGCTGGTGGAGTACGGGGAATCACTTCATGCAGGGGGGAGTTGGGGTGTTGCTCTTCCCAAAATTCATCTTGAGTGAATGGCGTCGTGGGACCACCAATGCTTATCAGTTCACTGCTCCTTGGAGCAGGCGATGACACGGTTTGGGCTCAAGCTGAGGAAGGACTTCATCATCTTCAACATGGTCCTCATGACCAATGTCTTCAGTTGCGATGGAGTCGGCAGCTAGAATCTCTTCAAACTTTGGAACCTCTGTGGAAGCAGGCTCAAGGACAACGAGAGGGCGCTCGCGATTTGTGGAGGCAAGAAGTGAAACAGAAATGGTTTCAATATTCAAAGGATCTTGGGAAGCAGCATGCTCTTTGCGTGAAGACTTTGAAGAATTTGTCTTCATCTTGTTCTTGGACGGAGCAGCTTCAGAGGTGTCATGCTGCTTCCTCTTCCTGGCTTCAGCCTCAGCTTGCCTAGTCTTTTTCTTCTCTGAAGCTGCCAAATGGACTTTTGGCTTCGAGCTAGTCATGCTGGCAGGGAAGATTATGCTTGGTCTTTCCTGCCTTGGGGCTTCTGGTTCAGCTTTAGCAGGCTTCTTCTTCTTCTTGGCAGCAAGCTTGGGGTCGATGTCTGGATGCCCAAGTGCCTTTTTCTTCTCAGCCTCATTGTGAGCTTGGATGCACTTCTCAGCGTAGTACTTCATGTGGTCACGGGAGCCTTTAGCTTCCTCATGCTTCTTGTTGAACTGAGCTTTGAGGTCAATCATCATTTGTTTGAAGTTTTGGACATCAATAATGCTGAGCTTGGCCATATGCTTCTTGAATTGGGCCTTCTCATAGTCAATTTTGTTTTTCATCTCAACAATCTTCTAAGCTATGGCAAGTTCCTTGGCAATACAGCCCTAAAATGTGACGCTTATATCAACAGGCAACTGCAGATCATCAATGTTTATTGTGGGATCTTCAAACCATTCATCAATGAAGTGATTGAGAATATCTGCATCAAACAGAGGCAAATCCATGATGATTTCAGTCTCCTGCTTGCTCTTGATGAGAATCTCTAGAGCATCATCAACAAGATCTTCGTCATTTGAGAAATCAATGAAATTTTCCTCATTGCGCAGAATGCTGGCAGGAGTGAGATCATGCCCAAAATCTTCTTGGGCTTCTTGGTCTTCTTGGAGACGCGGGATTGATCTTCAAATTGCACATTGGATTCAGGAGGTGCATATTGCAATGGCTACACTCTTGAAGCTTTTGGATCAGTTGAAGATTTTGAAGGCTTAGACTTCTTCTTTGGCTTTGGAGCTACAGGTTCATCCTCATGCTCCTCTTCAGCAGTAGCCACTTCGACATTGGCCCTTTGGGAAGCAATGTGAGAGAAGCCCGTCGAAGCTATCAAAGAGGCCAATGATGTTCTTCATGACTGCCATCTGGCCCTGGGGCTTTGGGCCAGGATTGAAGTCAATCCCAAGATGAAGCTCTTCAAACTGAAGATTCTGCTCGAACAATTCATCGTTAGGACACCATCTGAGACTGCAGGCATCAGCATTCTCAGGCTATGGTCCTCTGAGCATGCAGGGGTAGAAGTCCATGGCAATGGTTTCAGCCTTTGTCTTGGGCATAAGCTTCGTGTATACAATATCGGCCCAAGGTGCCCTCACAGCATTCTTCTTTGCATATTCATTTGTGATGAACTTGTAGACAAACCATTGCTCTGCCCAATATCTTTGAATCCATTGGACTCGAGTCTTGCATTCTCCATATGTTTCCTCTGGGTTAGACTTGTACTATTCATAGATATCTGATGGCAGGTCCATAGCAGTGTTCGCTCGGCCCTGCTTGCTTGATGCCATTGGACTTGTACTGTACTGTTCTTTGCATACTTGTATTGTTCTTTGGGTCAGACTCGTGGTAGGTCCATAGCAGTGTTTCCTCTAGGTCAGACTTGTATTGTTCTTTGCATACTTGCTTGATGCCATTGGACTTAAACATAAGGGCATCAAGACAGTGTTTGGCTTCAATCTGCTGGTCAGACAAGAACTGGCTTCGGGAGAGTCAATATGATGTTGTAAGAACACTGCAAATGAATGCAGAATATGAGAACCAAGGGATTCTCCCACGGACATGTACCTGTGATAGCATTAGAGATGTCAGGGAAGGGGAAGAGGTCATATGCATTCTCAGAAGATTTTGAAGATAAATCAGTTTGAAGACATTGACCTCATAGTGCGAAGACATTCACTTATCGAAGTGAGTAGTTTCCAGATTTGTACGAATCCATGAATAAGTACAAGTGAGGAATATAACTAGTAGTGATGCATAAGTGAATATACTTGCAGGTTATGAGATGCAGAAACAGAAAGATCCGGATTTGGAAGTTTAGAAACCACTTTTGGAAGAAGTGGACAGATTCAAGTGATCGAATAAGCGGTAAAAAGCGAGTTTATTTACCACACGAAAAACTGCTATACGAGGTGGAATGGACGTCGAGCAGTCCAATCTCCCATGCCCTAACTTGGAAGCGGAATAAACCTACGACGGCGGCGAAGAAGACGAGGTCCGTAGCCGGCGTGAAGACGGCGTTGAAGAGGTCGCGACAGCTAAGCGCTTCGTCTCCGGCGTCGATTGAGGCTAGCAGAGGTGCTAGGGTTTGAGCGCGACGGCGAGGTGGGAGAAAATATTATGTGACACCCCAAGACTGGAGCTCCAGATTGTCGGTGTTCTGGGAACGGGGGTCCCCAGACTTGCCTTCCTGCGGCCTGCGGCGTGGCTCAAAGGGGGGCCCAGCGCGGCCCATCTTCACCAACACAAACCCAAGACCCTCGCGAGGGGCCAAGCCTCGCGGGGCGGATGACGCGGAGCTTCCTCAGGCACGGCCTTGTCAGGCTGCCTCAGGAGGAGGCGGAGAGATCAAGGAGGGGTACCTCACGAGGTGCCCGTGACGCAAGCCATGACGACCAAGGGCGCCAGGCGGGTGCCAACCCGCGCAGTGTCCTCCTTTCCTCTTTGGTGCAAAGGGGGCAAGCGCAGCCGTGGAGTACCGAGGCATCAGGCAAAGGTTGCCATTTCGATGCAACGAGACCAAGACCATCAGGACTACAAGATGGAGGTCATCGTGGAGCCCGAGACGGCGTCATCACCAGAGCTTTGTGCAGGCGAAGACTACTTTTGTCAGGGTAGCTAGTACTAGCTGTCCCCCTTCAAATTAGCCCGCCATTGTTGGCTACCTTCCCGCTCGATATTTGGGAAGAGGACCAGGGCCTCTATAAATAGGACCAGCCACCCACAGAGCAAGGGGGTTGGAATAAAAGAGGGGGGATCGAAGGATAAAAGAAAGGATCAGAGAGAGAGAAAGGTGATTGAACTCCTCCCAGCAGTTCATCGCCCCAGCCAAGAACAGACCCTCGCAAGGCTGTTCTTCCTTGTATTGTTCATCATCATCAGCCCAAGAGGCAATCCACCACACCACACACTGGAGTAGGGTATTACACCACAACGATGGCCCGAACCAGTATAAACCATGTGTCTCTTGTGTTGTTCTTTCCGTAGTTTAGATCCTAGCAAGGCGGAGGGGCGCAGGTAGGTAGGAGGCGAAATCTCCACGTGCACACCAGTGTTCGAACCTCAAGGGTCTGCCGGAACCTGAAATCCGACATTTGGTGCGCCAGGTAGGGGTGCGCCGGAATCCACCTTCTACCGCTTCGCGCCCCGTCGCGTCGTCATCACCATGTCCGGCGACCAGGCGGGCAACCCAGATCCGTGGGTGGCATGGCCCGCCTGCACAGAGCCGCTTTCCTCGGGCGACCCCGTGCCCCAGGCAGCTCACGGTCCGCAGGGCGCTGCGGGCCGCGGGCGACGCGGACAGGCTTCGACAGCTCCCACACCGCGGCAGGCGCGGTCGACAGCAAGGGCCTCCAATCACGCCGCGACCACGACGCCATACACCCGCAGGGAGCAGGCGAACTCGAGGGCCGCGCTCATAGTGGCCCGAGAGCTGGTGCAGTGCAGGCTGCTGGAGGGCGGCCACGACGTGCTGCTGGAGCGAGTGGCAGAGCTCCTGAGCTTCGCCGCCTCAGGGGCTCACCCCTTCTCCACCCAGCTCCCATCTCAAGCCCAGGGCGGCCCGCGCGGGGGCTCCGCGCGTGCCCATGGGCTCCAAGGCTACTCCAACGCCAGCGAAGCTGTCAGCGCCGGACCAGCGGCGGCGTTGCCCCCGCTCCCGGTCCGCGAAGAAGGACTCAACGCGGCCCGCGGCCCCAGTGGACAGCCGTGCTGCCACCCCACGGTGGGCGCGTCAGGCAGGACTGCGTGGCATGCGGGGCATTACGGCATGGCATTCGGGATGATGGCGCCGGAGGAATACGTGCCCCTCATGATGGACCAATGACACCCACACGAGAGCAAACAAGGCTCGCTCCTCAGCCCAAGCTGGGGGGACGAGGCGCCAGAAGCTGAGCCTTTCCGGGAGCCCCGGGACGGTCCCACTGGCGATGCTGGGGGAAACGATTATCGGGTACCGCTAATTCTTCGGGAGCATGTATACGCTAACCATGGATCGAGGTGCAGGTCGCCACAGCGAGCAGCTGCCCTGCTCCCACAGTCTCCTGCCCCTCGGGAGGAGGGCGCAGGGGGCTGCAGGAGAGGGGCCGGGATCCGACATCACCATCGCGGCGTTCGGAGCAAGGTGTTCTCAGGAGCTAGGCCCTCCGCTGGGGAGGTGCCTCAGGGCCTGCCCCCGGCGGAGGACCCGTGGTCATCGGGGGAACTGCTGGCGACCGCTCTACCCCATCGGCGGCGTCTTGATTTCTGGTCGTCGTTGATGGCACTAGAGTGTGGCGCAAGGCGGGGCCCTCATCTGGCGATATGAAGCAAGGCCAGTACCTGTGAAGAAGGCCCAGTGCCTGTGAAGCTCGCCGCCCCGTGACACTCTCACGTAATAATGAGTGGGGCTGTACACGCCCCGGAGTCTCAGGGGTGCCGGCCTCAGGCCCTGGGGCTCCCTCCCACGCCCAGTGGCAGCACTTAGCTCTGCGCTGGTGAGAAGACATCCAAGACTAGACTAGGTGCCGGACGCGGCCTTTTGTTTGCTTTCATTGCTCTTCCCTTTGGTTGTCGCTTTCCCCGCTAGATTCAAGTTGGATTCGAATTTGAGATTTGCGTGTGTTCGAGGAAGGGGTGCTTAGTCTCGTTCGAGCAATTTCTCGCGTTTTGGTTACCGCTTGACCTCAGCCGCCTCCCCTCGGGAGCCCCTCGCGAGCCGGGTCAGGCCTAGCTTGCGCGCAGCCCAGACTGCCGCCGACGTGACCTCTCAAGAGGGTGTTTTACTGTAGATCCTACGAACCCAATCAGGGAACACTCGAGACACCACAACCCCCAGCGGGCTGCCTCAGGGCCAGCACAGGGCAAAGGTAAACTAGCCAACCAGCGCGTCGCTTGGGCCAACCTCTTGGCGCGGGCACATGGGCAATGTAGCATCTACTAATACGATGAGCACAAGTTTTACATAAGGGGCTCCCCCTCCAAAATGCTCTCACTACAATCAGGCCAAGACCTGAGTTCTATTCATGCAGGGTAAGGAAGTAGGAGCGATGCACAATTAGTCGGATGAATCCCCCAATGTGTTCTCAGGAGCACCACCCGAGCCGTTGCTGGCGTCGCTGAACTCGCCATCGCTGTCCGCGTCGCCGCCAGTGGCGTCAGGGCCGTTCACCACACCGCCCTCGTTGGCCGCCACGATCACGTCATCGTTGTCCGAAGCGAAGGCCCTGATAAGAGCATCCACATTGTCCTCCACCCAGTGCGCCAGGTCGCCTCGGACGGCCTGGGGGACTGGGGCGATGGCAGTGTCAAAATCAAAGTGGGGATCCATGTTCCGGAGGTGGCTGAAGACGCGAGAAAAGGCGCGCCCAAGCAGGGCGCGGCTCCTCTCCTCCACGAACCTATCAGCCCTGACCGACCGCGCCTCTAGCTGCGTCACCATGCCAGTGAAGAACTGATGATTACCAGCAAAGTTGACTGCATGCGGCTCGCCAACAGCCGCCTCGCAGATGTTGCCCAAGGCTGTGTTGGCTCTCTCCCGGAGCGTGGCAAGCATGGGGCCGTGCTCATGCTCCAGGATCCGGCGCTGACGGATCTCGTCTGCGTTCTGGCCCGCGGCGACCTCAGCCTCCTCCACCCGCTGGCGGAGAAGGAGCACCTCGGCCTGGGAGGCAGTTAACTCACCTTGCGCCACCTCAAGAGCGGCCCGGAAAGCGTCGGCCCGCCACGTCGCCTCCTCCAGCTTGGCCCTCAAGGCAGCAGTCCTGCCTTCAGCGTCGGCCCGGACCAACCCCAGCTTCTCTTCGAACTCGTGCTCGAGGTTCAAATGCGCCATCGCTACTCGACGTCCGACCTCCTCCTCCTGTGCAGCAACATCATCCTCCGCCTGCGTCACCAAGCGCTCCCTCGTCTCCAGACGCTCGTACTCACGGGTACGTTTGGCGGCTTCCAGCGTCAGCGCCTCCTCACACTTCTGGAGCTCTGCTGAGTCGCCGGAGGCCACCTTCATCGACGCGAGGGCTGCCTCGCGCAGCTCCACCTGCTCCTCCAGCGAGTGGCACCAGGACAGGAGCTCCCGAGCCCGCTCCTCCGCCGCCGTTCGCCGCTGGTCAGCTTCCCGAGCCTCCTCAGCGGCCCAAGATCGGGCCTCCCGAGAGGTGGCCAGCGACGCCTTGGCCTCTGCATCGTCAAGATCGCGCTGACGGCACGCAAGGGCAATGGCGCCCTCCAGCGCGCGCCTCTCTGCAGCCAGGCGTAGGCCCTCGGCCTCAAGGCGCGCGTCTTCATCAGCAAGCTCCTCTCCAAGCAGGCTTACCGCGTCAGCCGCCCTTCGAAGGAATCCTTGGCGGAGAGCGCGAAGCTCCCGAGCACGCTCGAGCATGTCTTCCACACCATCATCTGCCCCAAGAAAGCGCCGGGGGCCGCCAGTCAGCACTCCCCCTCCGGGCTGGGGGCTGAGGGCTAGCACCCTCGCGACGGCCGGGCACGCCGCGTCAGAAGCCCGGCCGGGGGCCAGCCCGTCCCCAGGTGAAGAGTGCAATAAGCGCCTCAGCCAATCGCAGTCCACGACCAGGCGAGAAGCCCACGGCAGGCTGGCTATGCCACGAGAAGGCCCGCGAAGGATCGCAAGGTGCGCGGGGCCACGATACGCCTCGGGACGGTTCGCCTCGTCGATCGCCCTCACCACAAGGGCTCCACTGCTTGGAGCGCTGGAAGACGATGGAGGGGGCGAAGCCAAGGGGGACGGCTCCTCAGCCGTCTCCGCAAGCTCGGCTGGAAGGGGCCTACGGAGCAAGGGTCAGTAAGAGCAACAGAAGGATCGGGAGCTGGGAAAGGAGAAGGATTACTCATCAGTGGTGAAGTACTTCCTACGCTTCAGCAGGCGACAAGGGTAATCGTCGCCCAGGGCCTCCCTTCTCTTCTGGAGGGCCTCAAAGTCCACGCGGAAGCGGCCTAAGAGTCGGGCACAGGGATCAACTTGCGACGAAGATGGAGCGTCAAGGCGATCTGCGGCAGGGGCGCCTGCCTGACGTGCGCCGCCAATCGCCTCACCAAGAGAAGCCGCCGGAGCCTCAGTGGCCTCGGTCGTAGGCGCAGAGGGCAGCTGCTTGTCACCCTCAGCCTCGGCGGCACGGGCCCCGATAACTACTTCCTCATGAGCCTCGCCCGGCGCTGTCACCCCGCCGGGAGCCCCCTCGGCCTCTGGCGCCTCTTGCCTCCCTGCTCCGCCACTTGAGGAAGAGTCGCCTTGGCCGACTAGAAGGGCAGTCACCACCACTGGGTTCTCGCGAGGCCCCTGAAGGCCGGTGGGGCGCAGCCCCCACTCATCGAAGGTAGGCATCTGCCTCACAAAATCGCCCCCGCTCTGGCAGAGGTACAGCAAGGCCCCTCCCTGTTGGATACTGCCAGGGTTGGGGTCCCCCGTCAGGGTCAAGAGCGCCGTCCTCAGCACTTCAGGCGTCAGGTCCTCTTCCTGGAGCCTCATACGATCGTCGCGCCCGCTGAAGGCCCACATCCGACGGGAGTGGCGCTGGAGAGGAGCAACGCGGCGTAGCAGGAACTCCTTCACCACCTTGGGCGCTGTCGCGCCAAGCGACCTCAAGAACGCGAGGCGGTGCTAGACGAAGACGAGCCGGGGGCTCTCAAGCGTCTCGTGGCCCCAGCCCGAATTGGGGACAGCAGGCGAAGTTGGCTCCGACAGCAGGGGGCTGGGCACCCCAGCATCCCCATACAGCCACCGCTCGCGAAACCCAGCCGCAGGCGGAGGGAGCTTGAAGTCAATCCCAGAGGCCACCGTCTCAGTCGCGGCAACGAAGCTCACACACGCCCAACATTGGGTAGGGTCAACAAGGCGCAGCGAGAAGAAGTGGCGCAACAAGGCAACCAAAGGAAGGATGCCCATCATAGCCTCGCAAACAAAGGTGAAGGCCGAAAAGAGAGCGATGGATTCAGGACCTAGATGCATCATGTGGATCTGATAATGGGAAAGCACGGCATTGAAGAAATCAGTAAAGGGAGGAACCAGACCCGCCCACAGGGCGTTGGCAAAATACGGGACCTCGGTGGCTATCCTGTCGATGGAGAAATGGGACGCGGGCCAGGCCGTCGTCCTCCCGCATTCATTGAAGATGGTGGCCAGAGCCAAGCTGACCTTGCCCAAGCCCTCGGCGGGGGCCGCCAACGGCGGCGGGCAAGGCGGAGACACGGGTTTCTTCCCTCCTCCCTTCTTCGTCGAAGACATGGCGATGGGAAGGGGGGGAAGGTTCAAGATTGGGTTGAAAACAGAAACCAGAGTTCGAGCGGAGGAAGGACAGAGGGCGCTCGAGCAACCAAACAGGGGAACGGTTGTGTACGACTACGGGTCCGCCTAGCATGGCGCAAAATAAGGAGGGCGTGGGGGAACAGTGCCGCCCACGTCGAATCAACCGCCACGCGGCACCCAAGGCCGCAGGCTGTTAGGGCCCGCGGCACTTTGCTCTTGCCCTTCCGCCTCCCTGCACGGCCAAGTCCGGGCGCGCCTTGGGCCCGGCGGCTACTGTCGGTGTTCTGGGAACGGGGGTCCCCAAACTTGCCTGCCTGCGGCCTGCGGCGTGGCTCAAAGGGGGGCCCAGCGCGGCCCATCTTCACCAACACAAACCCAAGACCCTCGCGAGGGGCCAAGCCTTGCGGGGTGGACGACGCGGAGCTTCCTCAGGCACGGCCTTGCCAGGCTGGCTCGCGAGGAGGCGGAGAGATCAAGGCGGGGTACCTCACGAGGTGCCCATGACGCAAGCCATGATGACCGAGGGCGCCAGGCGGGTGCCAGCCCGCGCGGTGTCCTCCTTTCCTCTTTGGTGCAAAGGGGGCAAGCGCAGCCGCAGAGTACCGAGGCATCAGGCAAAGTTTGCCATTTCGGTGCAATGAGACCAAGACCATGAGGACTACAAGACGGAGGTCATCGTGGAGCCCGAGACGGCGTCATCACCAGAGCTTTGTGTAGGCGAAGACTACTTTTGTCAGGGTAGCTAGTACTAGCTGTCCCCCTTCAAATTAGCCCGGCATTGTTGGCTCCCTTCCCACTCGATATTTGGGAAGAGGACCAGGGCCTCTATAAATAGGACCAGCCACCCACAGAGCAAGGGGGTTGGATGAAAAGAGGGGGGATCGAAGGATAAAAGAAAGGATCAGAGAGAGAGAGAAAGGTGATTGAACTCCTCCCAGCAGTTCATCGCCCCAGCCAAGAACAGACCCTCGCGAGGCTATTTTTCCTTGTATTGTTCATCATCATCAGCCCAAGAGGCAATCCACCACACCACACACTGGAGTAGGGTATTACACCACAACGGTGGCCCGAACCAGTATAAACCCTGTGTCTCTTGTGTTGTTCTTTCCGTAGTTTAGATCCTAGCAAGGGGAAGGGGCGCAGGTAGGTAGGAGGCGAAATCTCGGTGCGCACCCCAGTGTTCGAACCTCAAGGGTCTGCCGGAACCCGAAATCCGACACAGATGCCTTCCATTTTTTCCGAATTTCGCCGTGTGTTTTGTTTTGTCTGTTGCATCCATCTTTGAATCATGTGCATTGCATCATGTCATCATGCCATTTCATTTTAAAAAAAACTCAACTAAACAAATGGCATGGATCTTTGATCCATTTAAATCGAGGGAGTTCACATGGTGAAATTCTCCTACTATTATTAGGGAGCTATTATAAATATTCCATTCTTTTGGAATTAACCATAACACACGTGCAAAATATTTCCCATGTTTATTTCCTCTTCGAGTTTGACCTTCAAACCTTGCCCACTATTCTCTCACCATTTACCGAGGTTCCTCCAAAAATCCGAACATTTTTTGACACTTCTAAAACGAAGTCCTAGTTCAAAACCCTTTGAATTAAATTCAAATGAGTTTGAATTTACATCTTTCAATCATGGCCATTTCTGTTTTCTCGGAACAAGCACATTTTTGTGACTTCGGGAAATTTATCCGCGTGTCCAACTTCTTCCCCTAACCCCCTCTTTGTTTTTCTCCTCTTTATTTCTTTTCTGTTAAAGGAAATAAGGAGAGAAGAGATAGGGAGAGCAGCCCAATCAGTCCAGCCCTTTTGCTCAACCAGAACCACCCACCAGCCTCTTAGGCCTACCAGGCCGGCCCATTTGCCTTAAGGCCCAGCCGACCCCCCTCTCTACTGGGCCGGCCTCCAAGGCCCACTTCCTCCGTAACCCTAGCGAGCTTCTCCTTCCCTTCGGCCGCCTCCAGCAACGCACGTGCACGCAGCCACCCTCTCCTCCCGATCTCTCTCCCTCACGCTCTCCCTCTCATCCTCCCTCCAGCGCCGCCAGGAGAGGAGTGCATCGCGCTTGACCCCGCTCTCCTTCTCGACCCCCCTCTTCCTCCTTCCTCCTTCGCCGCGCCAAGCCCCCTTCTCCTTCCCGAGACCGCCGCCAGCTCCCCAAGCTCTCCTCTCAGCCGACCTCCTTCCTCCATGGCGCCTCCTCGCCGCCCGATGCCTGCAGCCCCGTGCCCCTCTATGTGGGCGAGCTTGAGCAGGAGCTCCCCGAGTTGGTGCCCATCGGTCACCTCCCCACGCCCTCCATCGTTTGCTTCTGGCACCTCCGACCCTCCTCTGCATCGTCTCCCCATCACCTCGCGTTCGAGTACAACGTGTGTATGCCTACTATAATCGAAGACCCGTGCATGACTACCATCGACCGCGAAGGGCTTGGAGTCATCAAGTACCTCTCCGAACGAACGTGAACGACTAATTCCACTATGAACGTGAACGACTACTTCCACTATGAACGTGAACGACTATCGTTGCGAGAACAACTACATCCCGTCAAACATCGAACCGTCCCGTTTGCACGCTTTGAAGGTTTAACCCCGAGACGACCATCCGAGAATGATTGCTTGTGTTGTATGAGATGCACCCTTTGTCTGCACCGTGTCCATAGTGTCTCTCGTTTTCGTGCCATCGACTCATGGGAACCCGGTAACCGGGATCACCCAACCATCTTTTGCACGCTCCCGCCATATTTCCTTTTGCACCGGTATCTCCGTGAGCTACCGGAACCGATATGTTGTCGTGGCATCATTTTCGGATTCCTCTCCGTGGCACCCTTTCTTTCCACCATGGCGAGAAATGCTTCATAATATGCTCATATCAACTTTTTCATAAAAATTGCATAAAACTTGCACATGCCATCCGCATCATGATAATAACTTTTAAAATGTTTAAAATTGTTGTTGCATCAAATTGCTAAATGCATATGGAGATTTACCGGAATTGTTGTTGGATGCTTCTGGCCCCATTTAAATTGCTTAGATAGTTAGTTTGTTCATGCTTCACCCTCTTGCCATGTTTAACAATATTTAATAGTGTTGAGTACCTAACCGATAGAGAACTAAATAATGGAATGTGGTGTTTTGTCAATATGCATCCCGATGCATATTGAGCTCCACTTAACTTGTAGTTTCATTTGTGCACTTTGCCAAGCCATGCCTCTTTAAACCGGTCATGCATCATACTTGGTTGTGCAGCATGCCATGTTTATGTGATGGTTGTTTACTATGTTGCCCGCTTCTTTCCGGGTTACTTCTCTCGTTTGCTTTGGTTTCGTTCTGGAGTTGTGAGGATTTTTTCGACTACGTCCGTTTGTCTTCTTCATGGACTCGTTCTTCTTCCTTGCGGGATCTCGGGCAAGATGACCATACCCTCAAAATCACTTCTATATTTGCTTGCTAGTTGTTCGTTCTATCGCTATGTCACGCTACCTACCACTTGTTTATCATGCCTCCCATATTGCCATGTCAAGCCTCTAACCCACCTTCCTAGCAATCCGTTGTTTGTCTATGTTACCGCTTTTGCTCAGCCCCTCTTATAGCGTTGCAAGTTGTAGGTGAAGATGAAACTTGTTCCATGTTGGAACATGGATATTGTTGGGATATCATTACTATATCTTATTTACTTTAATGCATCTATATACTTGGTAAAGGGTGGAAGGCTCGGCCTTATTCCTGGTGTTTTGTTCCACTCTTGCCGCCCTAGTTTCCGTCATACCGGTGTTATGTTCCTTGATTTTGTGTTCCTTACACGGTTGGGTGTTATGGGAACCCCTTGAAAGTTCGCTTTGAATAGAACTCCTCCAGCAAGGCCCAATCTTGGTTATAACATTTGCCACCTAAGCCTTTTTCCCTTGGGTTCTGCAGACTCAAGGGTCATCTTTATTTTAAACCCCTGGGCCAGTGCTCCTATGAGTGTTGGTCCAACCTGTCAGTCGCCGGTGGCCACCAGGGACAACTCTGGGTTGGCCTACCGGAAGCTTGGACAATCCAGTGTGCCCTGAGAACGAGATATGTGCAAATCCTATCAGGATTTGTCGGCACATCGGGCGGCTTTGATGGTCTTGTTTTACCATTGTCTAAATGTCTTGTAACCGGGATTCCGAGACTGATCGGGTCTTCCCGGGAGAAGGAATATCCTTCGTTGACCATGAGAGCTTGTGATGGGCTAAGTTGGGACACCCTATAGGGTATAAACTTTTGAGAGCCATGCCTGCGGTTATGTGGCAGATGGGAATTTGTTAATGTCCGGTCATAGAGAACTTGACACTTAACTTAATTAAAATTCATCAACCGCCTGTGTAGCTGTGATGGTCTCTTTTTGGTGGAGTCCGGGAAGTGAACACGGTCTTGTGTTATGTTTGAACGTAAGTAGTTTTCAGGATCACTTATTGATCACTTCTAGCTTCTTGACCGTTTTGTTGCTTCTCTTCTCGCTTTTATTTGCGTATGTTAGCCAACATATTTGCTTCATGCTTGCTGCAGCTCCACCTCATTACCTTACCCTACCCATAAGCTTAAATAGTCTTGATCTCGCGGGTGTGAGATTGTTGAGCCCTCGTGACTCACAGATGCTTCCAAACAGTTACAGGTGCCGATGATACCTGTTCAGGTGATGCAACCGAGCTCAAGTGGGAGCTCGATGAAGATCTTGGCCGTTGCTATGTTTCTTTTTCGGATGATTAGTAGTGGAGCCTAGTTGGGTCGATCGGGGATCTAGCAATTGGGGTTGTCTTCTTTTATTTTGGTTCCGTAGGCGGACCTTGATTGTATTCTGGATGATGTATGTTTAACTTGTTATTTGCATGAAGTGGCGATTGTAATCCAACTATTTATCCCTTTCTTATTTAGTACATGGGATTATGTGAAGATTACCCCTCTTGTGAAAAACCTACCATGCAGCTATGACTCTAAGTCGTGCCCTGGCACGTGGGAGATACAGCCGCATTGTGGTTGTTACAAGTTGGTAATCAGAGCCTTCCCCAACTTAGGATCCCCCTGCTTGATCGAATCGCTGACGTTGGTGAGTCTAGAACAAAAAAAATTAGTCTTAGGATTATATATATCGGATAGTAGGATTCTTTTTACTCCTCAGTCCGTTCGTCGCTCTGGTGACGTCTCCTGACGTAGAGTTTTGACTCTTGTCTCCTCAAATTTCATGAATTTTTTTAGGATCACGCGGGTATCTTGGAATCGTTCTGATATTCTTGTGACGAGAACATTATTCTTGGTGCCTCCTGACATTTAGGGGTTGTGGCAGTGTCCCGGGGAGATGAGCTCCGAGGTGTTGTCGTCACAATTTTATCGTTGCAGTTCTTGAATACCCGAATTCGCCGACATCGAAAATCTCTTTTATGCAGTTGTTGGTGAGATAACCTCGACACCACCCAGTACTCGTATAATGAATGCTTTTCGAAAGTTGAGCTACATGATTTCCGAAGGTTTCTTGGTTATGTGTTGAAGGATGGATACAGATGGATGTAGGAATTGTTATTTGGGTGAGATATTATGCTTCCCCTATATCCCCAACACCTGATTGCATAATCAGAAAGTTTCGGGAGTTTATAAGTGGGAATTCAAGTATATCATAGGATATCTTTCCAACAGACACATGATACGATATGGGGTCTATCATATGTTTGTTCTGACTTATTTTGCAAGCCAATCCTTTGTTTTGTTTTGAGTTGTGGTATTCGAGTTGCTTCAATGTCAAGTGTCGATTCCATACCTCCCCTAAGTGGTGTTCTCACACTTCTATGTGAATACCAATCCTTCTTGATCCCCGAGTTTGTCATCTCAAATTCTTCTCAACCGGTGTGCTCCCCTTCAAGTGGATCCGATCATTTTCGACATCCGCAAGATCAACTCTAAGTCTTCTCAACGTTGTTTGTTTCATCCGTCCCAAGTTGCCTTTGTTTTCCTGCCCTCCCACCCTTTTTATTTAAGGACTCGGATTGCTTAATCAAGTACCCTTTCATTCATGTGAAGTCTCTTCATTCTTTTCAATCAATGTTCTTATCCGGTATTTCTCATGAAGATGCTCTACTACTCCATCATTCTTCTTTATTTTCTCTTACGGTGGATTCAATTCTAGCTTTGGTATTGATCATAGTCCTTTCATTTGTCCAATGCTTTCTCATGCCGGTGCACCTCATAATCATTCCCCACTTGCTATTCAATTGTGCCGGAGTGCTGAAGATATCTCAGGAGATTCGCGTTTCCATTGCTAATTCGCTTAAGCTATGTCGAGGTTGTTATGTTATTCAAGCCATTTAATTCAACCGACAATCTATCTTTTAAATCGTTCAATGGTGTTTCTTTTGAGCGGGCCCTAACCCACATGTCTTTTCCCAGGATCTTACCTGACTCTTCTATTTTCTCGGAGCTATTCTCAAATCTTCTAATGTTTGACGTAAGAATGAATTTTCATCAGTCAATTACCTTCTCCAATATCACTTTCAAACTAATGAATTTTTATTAGTCAATTACCTTCTCCAATATCACTCTCAAATTCTTTTGATCTTTGGCTCAACATTTCCTCTTCTAATAATTCCGGAGTACCTCAACAATTCATGGTGGTGTTTTCTCATCGTCATTCTCTGCATTTGAAGACCGAAGAAGAGTTTTCCTGCAAATCTTATCCATTCTTTCAAAGATTCGTGATTCTAGCTCGATGCCATCCTCACAATTATTTTCGATTGTGAGATATTATTTTCACCCATCTGGAGCAATTCAAGAGTCTTTTTAGTTCGATTCTCCGGAGCCCATCATCTCAGAATTATTCATTCTCAGCTTTCAACTATTGTTCTCCAAATCTTACTGGTGTATCATTCACCTATTCTCTCATGAGCTCGTGATCTTTTTGGTCTCATGTATTTAAATCCCCTCAAGTATCTTCTTTCGTTCTCTAATTCTTACCGGTGATTCACCCATTAACTTCGTCTATTTTTCTATCCGTATAGTGGTTTCTTCAAGATTCTTCTTCCTTCGTTTTCATATCAATTCATTCGTTGTTTCCAAGTCGTACCGGTGGTTCGTTGAAGACCTTCCCAAGTTTGCGCTATATCTCTCTTAATCCTTTCTACGATAATAAGTAGTATGCCAAATCCATTGCTTGTCATCAATTTAATTGGTGAAGGATGAGCATAATGTTATTCTTATTCTTGTTTCATCGAGTAAATTCAATTCCTTATTCCGGAGGTTCATCAAAAAATTCTCGGTTTCAAATGTTTCATCTTTTCTTTTCCCAGAGTTCCAAGCTCTCTCAAGTATATCACCACGAAGCTCCATCTAAATCATCGCAAGGCTTCACCTTGTGTTTTCAACTTCTCTTTCTTTTTATCATACTTTTTATTACCAGAGTTCTTCATGGAAGCTCTACATGGTGTTTCATCAAGGATTCCTTTCATTATTCAATTGTTCGTCAAGATTTCTCTCGAAGCGATGATCCGCCAAGCTATACTTCAAGCATTCTTTATCTCGCATTCCGAAGTGCAATTCTTTCTATCTTATCTTTTTAGGTGGTTTTATGTCATTGTTGATAATTTCCATTCGTGTTTCATGTTTCACAAGTTTTTCAAGAGTGACATATCTAAATCCATCATTTTATCTTTGCTCAAGACATCTTTTCAATCCATCAATCTCTTCATTGGAGTTATATTGGGTTATATTTCACCTACAGCCTTCCCTAAGGAATGTTTTTATTGCGGTGCTTAATAATGATCCAAGTTATCTCTTTATCTTCTTCGTGGAAGAAGTTTGTCATCTCTTTGGTGCTCTCAATCCAAAAAAATTCCCATGAGCGGCAGGTTGTCACCTCATAATTTTGAGATCTTTTCCATAAGGCCACAACAAGCTTATCCTTTCGTTGTTGATAATCCAACAACTCCGTTATAGCATTTTGTGTAAGCGTGCTCTTCTAACATCTAGTTTCCCTCCATTCAATAAATTCATTTCTTTCATTTCTTCTGGAGGCATTGTGATGTTGCACTCTTCGACCCATCATAATTTTTTTGTCAAAGATCATGTTCTTTCCTTTTGCTTATCCATTCAACCGGAGTGTCGTGTTTTCATTCAATTTCTCTCATCTTATAAAGTTTTTCCTTCCTTCTCAATCGGAGTGCTATCTGAGATCTTTCTTACCCATTGTTCCATTCTTTCAATAGTTCCGGAGGTAGTATGTTGTTGATGTCATCTAATGTCCTCTCATCTTGTCAAATTCATGTTTAATTCCTTCCGTTTTGCAGTCGGGGTGCTGTCGAAATTAAATCATTCTGATTCCTTCTCTATCTTGTTTTAACCGGAGTGTTGTGTCTATCATTCCTCTTCTAACCCATACTCTCATCCAAGTGCTTTCATTTTGCCAAGCTCATATTCTTTACCTTCCATTTCTAACCGGAGTGTTGTCGTAATTGATCCTTATCGTTCCTTGTACATCTTGTTTCTACTGGAGTGCTTGCATGTACTTCCTGTCCATTGCACCCTTTTTTCTTATCTCTTTCAACCTACAAGGTTCCCGTAATGTTCCTCGTTCCTCTTTTCTAACGGACGGTTTTCAACTTTGTTCATCTTCATTGTATTCTTCTTTGAATTTATTCAACCTCGCAAGGTTCTTTGGTTTCACTAATTTGTCAAAGAAACAGCTTAGTTTTACCTCTTCTCTTATCTTCCGTTTTCCTCCTGTGCAATCCTAGAACTCGGGATGAGATCCTCTTGTAGTGGTGAAGTGTTGTGACGCCCGAAGACCGGAGCTCCAGATGCCTTCCATGTTTTCCGAATTTTGCCGTGTGTTTTGTTTTGTCTGTTGTATCCATCTTCGAATCATGTGAATTGCATCATGTCATCATGCCATCATGCCATTTCATTTTTTAAAAACACTCAATAAATAAATGGCATGGATCTTTGATCCATTTAAATCGAGGGAGTTCACATGGTGAAATTCTCTTTATAACATATAAAAGTCTCCTACTATTATTAGGGAGCTATTATAAATATTCTATTCTTTTGGAATTAACAATAACACACGTGCAAAATATTTCCCATGTTTATTTCCTCTTCGAGCTTTACCTTCAAACCTTGCTCACTATTCTCTTACCATTTACCAAGGTTTCTCCAAAAATCCGAACATTTTTGGACACTTCTAAAACCAAGTCCTAGTTCACACCCATTTGAATTAAATTCAAATGAGTTTGAATTTACATCTTTCAATGATGGCCATTTCTGTTTTCTCGGAACAAGCACATTTTTGTGAGTCCGGGAAATTTATCCGCGTGTCAAACTTCTTCCCCTAACCCCCTCTTTCTTTTTCTCCTCTTTATTTGTTTTTTGTTAAAGGAAATAAGGAGAGAAGAGAGAGGGAGAGCAGCCCAATCAGTCCGGCCCTTTTGCTCCACCAGAAGCACCCACCAGCCTCTTAGGCCTACCAAGCCGGTCCGTTTGCCTTAAGGCCCAGCCGACCCCCCCCTCTCTACTGGGACGGCCTCCAGGGCCCACTTCCCCCTAACCCTAGCGAGCTGCTCCTTCCCTTCGTCCGCCTCCAGCGCCGCACGCACATGCAGCCACCCGCTCCTCGATCTCTCTCCCTCACCCTCTCCCTCTCATCCTCCCTCCAGCGCCCCCGGGAGAGGAGTGCATCATGCTCAACCCCACTCTCCTTCTCGATTCCCCTCTGCCTCCTTCCTCCTCCTCCTCGCCAAGCCGCCTTCTCCTTCTCGAGGCCGCCGCCGGCTCCCCAAGCTCTCCTCTCAGCCAGCCTCCTTCCTCCATGGCACATCCTCGCCGCCCGAGGCCTGTAGCCCTGCGCCCCCCTCCGCGGGCGGGCTTGAGCAGGAGCTCCCCGAGTCGGTGCCCGTCGGTCACCTCCCCACGCCCTCCATCGTCTGCTTCCGGCGCCTCCGAACCTCCTCTACGTCGTCTCCCCATCACTATGGCCCGACACCCATGCCTCTATTGCTTCATCGCCAGCCTCTAGTGCCTTGCCGGCCTGGTTCGCCTCACTCCTGTTGCTCTACAAGCCTGCCTCGCTTCTTCTCCGTCCCGTAGCCCGACGCCCGAGTTGCTCCCTTTGGCTGCCTCCCATGGCGCTGCTGCCATCCACGGCTGCTCTGTTATCGTAGCCTTGCTGCTCGCGTCCCTCCTCTCGTGCTGGACCTCGCCATGGTTCTGTCCAACGCTGCAAGTCAGACGCCAGGAGCACCTCAAATTTGACTACCGGTAATAGCAAGTACCACTACGGCCGGAGACCTTGGACCCGTCAAGTACCCTTTGGATGTGCCAAGTTCCATGACGCCGCATAAGTTTCTTCTTGAACATGTACGACTACAACATGAACGAGTACCACAACGATCCTCGAAGAGCTCGGATCAGTCAAGTTCCACTACGCCGACTAGTGTACCACAAACGTCAGCGAACACACGTGTTACGCAACATCAAGTTCGACTACAACGTGTGTACGCCTACTATCACCGAAGACCTGTGCACGACTACCGTCGACCGCGATGGGCTTGGAGTCATCAAGTACCTCTCCGAACGAACGTGAACGACTACTTCTACTACGAACGTGAACGACTACTTCCACTATGAACGTGAATCACTATCGTCGAGAGAACTACTACATCCCATCAAATTCGAACTATCCCATTTGCATGCTTTGAAGGTATAACCCCGAGACGACCGTCCAAGAACGATTGCTTGTGTTGTATGAGATGCACCCTTTGTCTGCGCCATGTCCGTAGTGTCTCTCGCTTCCATGCCATCGACTCGTGGCAACCCGGTAACCGCGATCACCCCACCATCTTTTGCATGCTCCCGCCACATTTCCTTTTGCACCGATATCTCCATGAGCTACCGGAACCAATATGTTGTCGTGGCATCATTTTTGGATTCCTCGCCGTGGCACTCTTTCTTTCCACCATGGTGACAAATGCTACATAATATGCTTATGTCAACTTTTTCATAAAAAATGCATAAAACTTGCACATGCCAACCGCATCATGATAATAACCTTTAAAATGTTTAAAATTGTTGTTGCATAAAATTTCTAAATGCATATGGGCATTTACCAAAATTGTTGTTGGATGTTTCCGGCCCCATTTAAATTGCTTAGATAGTTAGTTTGTTTATGATTCACCCTCTTGCCATGTTTAACAATATTTAATAGTGTCGAGTACCTAACCGAGAGAGAACTAAATAATGGAATGTGGTGTTTTGTCAATATGCATCCCGATGCATATTGAGCTCCACTTAACTTGTAGTTTTGTTTGTGCACTTTGCCATGCCATGCCTTTTTAAACCGGACATGCATCATACTTGGTTGTGCATCATGCCATGTTTATGTGATGGTTGTTTACTATGTTGCCCGCTTCTTTCCGGGTTGCTTCTCTCGTTAGCTTCGGTTTCGTTCCAGAGTTGTGATGATTCGTTCGACTACGTCCGTTTGTCTTCTTCATGGACTCGTTCTTCTTCCTTGCGGGATCTCAGGCAAGATGACCATACCCTCAAAATCACTTCTATCTTTGCTTGCTAGTTGTTCGTTCTATCGCTATGTCATGCTACCTACCACTTGTTTATCATGCCTCCCATATTGCCATGTCAAGCCTCTAACCCATCTTCCTAGCAAACCGTTGTTTGGCTATGTTATCGCTTTTGCTCAGCCCCTCTTATAGCGTTGCTAGTTGCAGGTGAAGATGAAGCTTGTTCCATGTTGGAACATGGATATTGTTGGGATATCATTACTATATCTTATTTACTTTAATGCATCTATATACTTGGTAAAGGGTGGAAGGCTCGGCCTTATGCATGGTGTTTTGTTCCACTTTTGCCGCCCTAGTTTCCGTCATACTGGTGTTATGTTCCTTGATTTTGCGTTCCTTACGCGGTTGGGTGTTATGGGAACCCCTTGACAGTTCGCTTTGAATAAAACTTCTCCAACAAGGCCCAACATTGGTTTTAACATTTGCCAACTAAGAATTTTTCCGTTGGGTTATGCAGACTCAAGGTTCATCTTTATTTTATACCCCCGGGCCAGGGCTCCTCTGAGTGTTGGTCCAACCTGTTAGTCACCGGTGGCCACCAGGGGCAACTCTGGGTTGGCCTACCAAAATCTTGGACATTCCGGTGTGCCCTGAGAACGAGATATGTGCAGCTCCTATCAGGATATGTCGACACATCGGGCGGTTTTGCTGGTCTTGTTTTACCATTGTCGAAATGTCTTGTAACTGGGATTCCGAGACTGATCGGGTCTTCCCCAGAGAAGGAATATCCTTCGTTGACCATGAGAGCTTGTGATGGGCTAAGTTGGGACACCCCTATATGGTATAAACTTTCGAGAGCCGTGCCCACGGTTATGTGGCAGATGGGAATTTGTTAATGTCCGGTTGTAGAGAACATGACACTTAAATTAATTAAAATGAATCAACCGCGTGTGTAGCCGTGATGGTCTCTTTTCAGCAGAGTCGAGGAAGTGAACACGGTCTTGTGTTATGTTTGAACGTAACTAGTTTTCAGGATCACTTATTGATCACTTCTAGCTTCTCGACCATTCCGTTGCTTCTCTTCTCGCTCTTATTTGAGCATGTTAGCCACCAAATTTGCTTAGTGCTTGCTACAGCTCCACCTCATTACCTTACCCTACCCATAAGCTTAAATAGTCTTGATCTCGCGGGTTTGAGATTGCTGAGCCCTCGTGACTCACATATACTTCCAAACAGTTGCAGGTGCCGATGATACCAGTGCAGGTGATGCAACCGAGCTCAAGTGGGAGCTCGATGAAGATCTTGGACGTTTCTATGTTTGTTTTTCGGATGATCAGTAGTGGAGCCCAGTTGGGACGATCGGGGATCTAGCAATTGGGGTTGTCTTCTTTTATTTTGGTTCCATAGTCGGACCTTGATTGTATTCTGGATGATGTATGTTTAACTTGTTATTTGTGTGAAGTGGCGATTGTAAGCCAACTCTTTATCCCTTTCTTATTCAGTACATGGGATTGTGCGAAGATTACCCCTCTTGCGACAAACCTACCATGCGGCTATGCCTCTAAGTCGTGCCCCGACACATGGGAGATATAGCCGCATTGTGGGTGTTACAGATTATGACCGCACGGGGTGGAGTATTTATAAGGATGAGGGGCGGCAGTGTAGGGAAATTATGCAAGTGCCCCTGGCGGTTCACATCTGGTGGATACATGGCAAGCATGCAACTTATTGAGAGTTGAGCCATATTCCCACGCACGCCTGGTTTGTCGCGTGGTCGTTTCGCCTTCTTCGATATTCAGGCAAAAAGGATAAGTGCATTAAAAGCATTTTAAATGTGTTCCTTTGTATCTTCAGCTGACAAGGACACAATGAAGACATTCGACACATGTGAACATAATGCATATGAAGAGATTGAGAGAATTTGAGGGATAAGCATAGAAGACGTTAGGGTCCGATCACATTCACTTAGGTCAAAAGATAGCAAATATGAACACACAGCTATAAGTGAATGTTGTAGAGGAAAGAACACACATACACACATGTTTGTGAAGACCAAATCAACATTGTGAAGATAAACCTTGAAGTCAAATCAATGTTGAAGACAAATCAAACATGAAGATAATGTAATCATGACGCCAAATGAAAATTCTTCAAGAAAATGTGGTGGTGGTGTTACAATTATCGTGGCGCTCTAAAGTCAAATTCCACATTAATGTGTTCAAACTTAGAGGGTACGTCTTCATGAATTGAAGATATAGGTTACTTCGTGTGTTGCACATCTAAGTCATCAACATGCATAGCTTTAGGATGTGTATCCATTCACGGGACATTCGACGATTCTAAGATATTTAGCTCACACCGCAGCTTGCAGAACCTTTTCTCATCCAAGGGCTTCCTGAATATATCTGCCAATTGCTCTTTAGTGTTCACGTGAATGATATCAATTTCTTCGTTCACGACATGATCTCTGAGAAAGTGATGACGGATCTGAATGTTCTTTGTCTTCGAGTGCTGAACTGGATTGTTGGCAATCTTGATGGCGCTTTCTTTGTGGTAGTAGAGTGGCACATGCTTCAGGTTGATGCCATATTCCTTGTGAGTTTGCTTCATCTAGAGAAGCTGAGCATAGCAAGATCCAGCAGCAATGTATTCAAATTCAGCAGTGGAGAGGGATACATAGTTCCGCTTCTTTGAAGACCAACAGACAAGAGATCATCCAAGAAAATGACATGTGCCTGATGTGGACTTGCGATCAACCTTGTCACTAGCATAATCAGCACCTGAGAATCCAACTAGATCAAACTCTGAGCCCTTTGGATACCATATTCCTAGTGTTGGGGTGTGAGCCAAATATCTAATAATTCTCTTCACAGCGAGGTGATGCGATTCCTTCGGTGCCACATGGAATCGGGCACACATGCAAACGCTAAGCATTATATCAGTCCTAGATGCACATAAGTATAATAAAAAACCACTCATGGAGCAGTATACCTTTTGATCGAACTCTTTACCATTGTCATGAGGTCCTAATTGGCCTTTGGTTGGCATTGGCGTCGTGTACCCTTTGCAGTCTTGCATTCCAAACTTCTTCAGGCAATCTTTGAGGTATTTTTCTTGTGATATGAAGATGCCATTTCTTTGTTGACGGATTTGAAGACCAAGGAAGAATTTCAGCTCTCCCATCAAGGACATCTGATATTTCTCTTGCATCATATGCCGAAACTCATCACTATATCTCTTGTTAGTGTAGCCGAAGATAATGTCATCACATAGATTTGGCACACAAATAGTTCACCATCATATGTCTTCATGAAGAGAGTGGGATCTAGAGAACCAGGTTTGAAGCCTTTGCTTGTCAGGAAATCTTCGAGCGTGTCATACAAAGTGTGAGGTGCTTGTTTGAGGCCATACAGTGCCTTGTTGAGCTTGTACACCATGTCAGGATGTTTTGGATCTTCAAAACTAGGAGGTTGAGCAACATATACTTCTTAAGTTTTGGCATTGAGTAAGGCACTCTTCACATTCATTTGGTACAGAAGAATATTGTTGTGGTTAGCATAGGCTAGCAGTATATGAATGGCTTCAAGCCTAGCCACAGGAGCAAAGGTTTCATCGAAGCCAATTCCCTCTACTTGTGTGTAACCTTAGGCAACGAGGCAAGCCTTGTTTCTGACAACTTCACCATGCTCATCTTGCTTGTTGCGTTAGATCCATTTGGTGCCAATAGTATTGTGCTTGTGAGGATCAGGATGCTTAACTAGCTCCAATACATTATTCGACTCAAACTGTTGAAGCTCTTCTTGCATAGCTAGAATCCATTCAGGTTCCATGAAGGCTTCATCAACTTTCTTGGGTTTAGATATAGATACAAATGGAAAGTGACCACAAAATTTGCTAGTTTTGTAGCTCTTGAGCGAGTGAGTGGACCAGGTGCATTGATACTATCGATGATCTTTTCAATCCGTACTTCATTTGCCACATGAGGATGGGCTGGGCGAAGGCTTTGCTCTTGTTGATTGTCATTTGTTTCAGCATTGTCTTTAGACTGACCATTGTCTTCATATTGATTTGGTGCTGATATGATGATTTCCTCTTCAGCCTGTTCCTCGGTGGGTATGATCTCTCCAGTACCCATTAGCTTCATAGATTCACTTGGTGTAGCTTCATCTAGCACATTTTGCAGGTGCTCTCTTTGCGAGCCGTTAATCTCTTTGAACCGCACATCTACTGTTTTAACCACTTTGTAGTGAAAGAGGTTGAAGACACTGTAGGTGTGCGAATCCTTTCCGTAGCCAAGCATAAAACCTTCATGTGCTTTCGGTGCAAATTTTGAAGTGTGATGCGGGTCCTTGATCCAGCACCGAGCACCAAAGACTTTGAAATAGATGACATTTGGCATCTTACCAATCAGAAGTTCATAGGATGTCTTCTTGAAGAACTTATGAAGATAAACTCTGTTGATTATGTGGCATGCAGTATCAATGGCTTTAGGCCAGAACTTTCTTGGAGTCTTGTACTCATCAAGCATCGTACATGCCATCTCAATGAGGGTTCTGTTCTTGCGCTCCACGATGTCGTTCTGCTAAGGTGTGTAAGGAGCGGAGAACTCATGTGTGGTGCCCAATGTATCAAGATAAGTGTTGAGGCTAGTGTTCTTGAATTATGTGCCATTGTCACTTCTGATGTGTTTGATCTTGATGCCATAGTTTGTCGGTGCAACAAACCCTGGGTTTGTTGCCCAGACTATGCACAGGCACGAGATCAAGTTTGAAGCACCAACCTAAGTCAGTCATTGAAGGACCAAGAGGTTTGAATAACCAACACGTAGTCCAGAGAGACCAAGTTCGAGCCAGAAGAGCAAGATATCGGCAAGAGAAGGGCCTCCCTTGCCGGGCAGGCGAGCCCGACAAGTGTTGGAGAACGCAGTATTTCAAAAAAATTCCTACGATCACGCAAGATCTATCTAGGAGATGCATAGCAACGAGAGGGGAGAGTGTGTCTACGTGCCCTCGTACACCGAAAGCGAAAGAGTTTAGTAACGCATTTGATGTAGTCGAATTTCTTCCTGATCCAACTGCTCAAGTACCGAATCCACGACACCTCCACGATCTGCACACGTTCAACTAGGTGGCGTCCCTCAAACTCTAGATCCAGCTAAGGCCGAGGGAGAGTTTCGTCAGCACGACGGCGTGGTGATGGTGATGATGAAGTTACCTACGCAAGGCTTCACCTAAGCACTATGACAATATGACCGAGGTGTGTTTCTGTAGAGGGGGGCACCGCACACGGCTAAAACAATTGTCAACTCGTGTCTCTATGGGGTGCCCCCTCCCCCGTATATAAAGGAATGGAGGAGGGGGCCGAGCGGCCTCACAAGGTGTGCCCCAAGGGGGGAATCCTACTCCTACTAGGAGTAGGTTCCCCCCCTTTCCTAGTCCAAATAGGAGGGGGAAGGAAGGGAAGAGTGAGAGAAAGGAAAGGGGGGCCGGCCCCCCTCCAAATTCGGATTGGGCTTGGGGGGCGTGCCCCACCTCTTGGCCGCCTCCTCCTCTCTTCCACTAAAGCTCATGCAGGCCCATTAAGCCCCCGGGGGGTTCCGGTAACTCCCCGGTACTCTAGAAAATGCACGAACTAATCCGAAACCTTTCCGGTGTCCAAACATAACCTTACAATATATCGATCTTCATGTCTCGACGATTTTGAGACTCCTCGTCATGTCAGTGATCACATCCGGGACTCCGAACAACCTTCGGTACATCAAATCACATAAACTCATAATACCAATCATCATCGAACGTTAAGCGTGTGAACCCTACGAGTTCGAGAAATTTGTAGACATGACCGAGATTCATCTCCGGTCAATAACCAATAGCGGAACCTGGATGCTCATATTGGTTCCTACATATTATACGAATATCTTTATCGGTCAAACCGCATAACAACATATGTTGTTCCCTTTGTCATCGGAATGTTATTTGCCCGAGATTCGATCGTCGGTATCATCATACCTAGTTCAATCTCATTATCGGCAAGCCTCTTTAATCGTGCCGTAATGCAACATCCCGTAACTAACTCATTAGTCACATTGCTTGTAAGGCTTATAGTGATGTGCATTACCGAGAGGGCCCAGAGATACCTCTCCGACAAATCGAAGTGACAAATCCTAATCTCGATCTATGCCAACTCAGCAAACACCATCGGAGACACCTGTAGAGCATCTTTATAATCACACATTTATGTTGTGACATTTGATATCACACTAAGTGTTCCTCTGGAATTCGGGAGTTGCATAATCTCATAGTCATAGGAACATGTACATGTTATGGAGAAAGCAAAAGCAATAAACTAAACGATCATAGTGCTAAGCTAACGGATGGGTGATGTCATTCACATAGTTCTCTAATGTTGTGATCCCATTTATCAAATGACAACTCATGTCTGTGGTTAGGAAACTTAACCATCTTTGATTAACGAGCTAGTCAAGTAGAGGCATACTAATGACACTCTGTTTGTCTATGTATTCACACATGTACTAAGTTTCCGGTTAATACAATTCTAGCATGAACAATAAACATTTATCATGATATAAGTAAATATAAATAACAACTTTATACTGCCTCTAGGGCATATTTCCTTCAGTCTCCCACTTGCACTAGAGTCAATAATCTAGATTACATTGTAATGATTCTAACACCCATGGAGTCTTGGTGTTGATCATGTTTTGCTCATGAGAGAGGCTTAGTCAACAGGTCTGCAACATTCAGATCCGTATGTATCTTGCAAATCTCTAGGTATCCCTCCTTGACCTGATCGCGATGGGAATTGAAGCGTCTCTTGATGTGCTTGGTTCTCTTGTGAAATCTGGATCCCTTTGCTAAGGCAATTGCACCAGTATTGTCACCAAAGATTTTTGTTGGACCCAATGCACTAGGTATGAAACCTAGATTGGATATGAACTATTTCATCCAGACTCCTTCATTTGCTACTTCCAAAGCAGCTGTGTATTCCGCTTCACATGTAGATCCTGCCACGATGCTTTGCTTAGAACTACACCAACTGACAGCTCCATTCAATAAAAATATGTATCCAGTTTCTGACTTAGAGTCATTCGGATCAGTGTCAAAGCTTGCATCTACGTAACTGTTAATTTACGAGCTCTTTGTCACCTCCATAAGCGAGAAACATATCCTTAGTCCTTTTCAGGTATTTCAGGATGTTCATGACCGCTGTCTAGTGATCCACTCCTGGATTAATTTGGTACCTCCCTGCTAAATGCATAGCAAGGCACACATCAGGTCTGGTACACAACATTGCATACATGATAGAACCTATGGCCGAAGCATAGGGAATGACTTCCATGTTCCCTCTATCTTCTGAAGTGGTCAGCATTGAGTCTGACTCAACTTCACACCCTGTAACACAGGAAAGAACCCTTTCTTTCCTTGATCCATTTTGAACTTCTTCAAAACTTTATCAAGGTATGTGCTTTGTTAAAGTCCAATTAAGCATCATGATCTATCTCTATAGATCTTTATGTCCAATATATAAGCAGCTTCACCGAGGTCTTTCATTGAAAAATTCTTATTCAAGTACCCTTTTATGCTATTCAGAAATTCAGTATCATTTTCATTCAATAATATGTCATCACATATAATATTAGAAATGATATAGAGCTCCCACTCACTTTCTTGTAAATACATGCTTCTCCAAAAGTATGCATAAAACCATATGCTTTGATCACACTAACAAAGCGTATATTCCAACTCCGAGATGCTTGCACCAGTCCATAAATGGATCACTGGAGCTTACACACTTTGTTAGCACCTTTTGGATCAACAAAACCTTCTGGTTGCATCATATACAACTCTTCTTTAAGTTATCCATTAAGGAATGCGGTTTTGACATCCATTTGGCAAATTTCATAATCATAAAATATGGCAATTGCTAACATGATTCAGACGGACTTCAGCATCGCTACGGGTGAGAAGGTCTCATCGTAGTCAACTCCTTGAACTTGTCGAAAACGTTTCGCAACAAGTAGAGCTTTGTAGACAGTAATATTACCGTCAGCGTCAGTCTTCTTCTTGTAGATCCATTTATTCACTATGGCTTGCCGATCATCGGGCAAGTCAACCAAAGTCCACACTTTGTTCTCATACATGGATCCCATCTCAGATTTCATGTCCTCAAGCCATTTTGCCGAATCTGGGCTCATCATCACTTCCTCATAGTTCGTTGGTTCATCATGGTCTAGTAACATGACCTCCAGAGTAGGATTACCGTACCACTCTAGTGCGGATCTTATTCTGGTTGACCTACGAGGTTCGGTAGTAACTTGATCAGAAGTTTCATGATCATCATCACTTGCTTCCTCACTAATTGGTGTAGGAATCACTGGAACTGATTTATGTGATGAACTACTTTCCAATAAGGGAGCAGGTACAATTACATCATCAAGTTGTACTTTCCTCCCACTCACTTCTTTCGAGAGAAACTCCTTCTCTAGAAAGGATCCATTCTTAGCAACGAATATCTTGCCTTTGGATCCGTGATAGAAGGTGTACCCAATAGTCTCCTTTGGGTATCCTATGAAGACACATTTCTTCGATTTGGGTTCGAGCTTATCAGGTTGAAGCTTTTTCACATAAGAATCGCATCCCCAAACTTTAAGAAATGACAACTTGGGTTTCTTGCCAAACCACAATTCATATGGTGTCGTCTCCATGGATTTCGATGGTGCCCTACTTAACGCGAATGCAGCCGTCTCTAAAGCATAACCCCAAAATGATAGCAGTAAATCAGTAAGAGACATCATAGATTGCACCATATCTAATGAAGTGCGGTTACGACGTGCGGACACACCATTACGCTGTGGTGTTCCAGGTGGCGTGAGTTGCGAAACTATTCCGCATTGTTTCAAATGAAGACCAACTCGTAACTCAAATATTCTTCTCCACGATCAGATCGTGGAAACTTTATTTTCTTGTTACAATGATTTTCCACTTCACTCTGAAATTCTTTGAACTTTTCAAATGTATCAGACTTATGTTTCATCAAGTAGTCATACCCACATCTACTCAAATCATCTATGAAGGTCAGATAATAATGATACCCATCACGAGCATCAACACTCATTGAACCACATACATCAGTATGTATTATTTTCAATAAGTCTGTTGCTCGTTCCATTGTTCCGAAGAACGGAGTTTTAGTCATCTTGCCCATGAGGCATGGTTCGCAAGCATCAAGTGATTCCAAAATCCCATCATATTGGAGTTTCTTCATGTGCTTTACACCAATATGACCTAAACGGCAGTGCCACAAATAAGTTGCACTACCATTATTAAACTTATATCTTTTGGCTTCAATACTATGAATATGTGTATCACTACTATCAAGATTTAGTAAAAATAGAGCACTCATCAAGGGTGCATTACCATAAAAGATATTACTCATATAAATAGAACAACCTTTATTATCTAATTTAAATGAATAACTGTCTCGCATCAAACAAGATCCAGATATAATGTTCATGCTTAACGCTGGCACCAAATAACAATTATTCAGCTCTAATACTAATCTCGAAGGTAGATGTAGAGGTAGTGTGCCGACGGCGATCACATCGACTTTGGAACCATTTCCCACATGCATCGTCACCTCGTCCTTAGGAAATCTTCGCTTAATCAGTAGCCCCTATTTCAAGTTGCAAATATTAGCAACAGAACAGTATCAAATACACAGGCGCTACTGCGAGCATTCGTAAGGTACACGTCAATAACATGTATAAAAATATACCTTTTACTTTTCCATCCTTCTTATCCACAAAATACTCGGGGCAGTTCCGCTTCCAGTGATCAGTCCCTTTGCAGTAGAAGCACTCAGTCTCAGGCTTAGGTACAGACTTAGGCTTCTTCACTTGAGCAACATCTTGTTTGTCGTTCTCCTTGAAGTTCCCCTTCTTCCCTTTGCCCTTCTTCTTGAAACTGGTGGTCTTATTGACCATCAACACTTAATGCTCCTTCTTGATTTCTACCTCCGTAGCTTTTAGCATCGCGAAGAGCTCAGGAATTATCTTATCCATCCCTTGCATATTATAGTTCATCATGAAGCTTTTGTAGCTTGGTGGCAGTGATTGAAGAACTCTGTCAATGACACTATCAACTGGAAGATTAACTCCCAGTTGAGTCAAGTGATTGTGGTACCCAGACATTCTGAGTATATGCTCACTGATAGAACTATTCTGCTCCATCTTGTAGCTATACAACTTATTGGAGACTTCCTATCTCTCAATCCGGGCATTTGCTTGAAATATTAACTTCAACTCCTGGAACATCTCATATGCTCCATGACGTTCAAAACATCATTGAAGTCCTGGTTGTCGGATTTCAGGTTCCGGCAGACCCTTAAGGTTCAAACACTGGGGTGCGCGCGGAGATTACGCCTCCAACCTCTCCGTCTCACAAGGATCCAAACTACTGAAAGTAATGCACAAGAGACGCAAGATTTATACTGGTTCGGGTCACCGATGTGGTGTAATACCCTACTCCAGTGTGTGGTTTGTGGATTGCCTCTTGGGGCTGGTGAGGACGAATGATACAAGGAAGAACAGCCTCGCAAGGGTCTGTTCTTGGCTAGGGAGATGAACTGCTAGGGGGAACGCAGCCACCTTTCTCTCTCTCTCTCTCTCTCTCGCTCTTGTCTATGGCCATGAGCCGATCCCTCTAATCCGAATCCCTCGGGTCCCCCTGCAATGTGGGTGGCTAGTCCTATTTATAGAGGCCCTGGTCCTCCACCCAAATATTGAGCGGGAAGGGATCCAACAATGGCGGGTTAATTTGAAGGGGGACAGCGAGTACATCTATCCTGACAAAAGCAGTCTTCGCCTACAAAGGCTCTGGTGATGACGCCGTGCTGGGCTCCATGGTGACCTCCGTCTCGTAGTCCTCCTGGTCCTGGTTTCGTTGCACCGATGTGGCAACCTTTGCCTGATGCCTCGGTACTCCGTAGCTGCGCTTGTCCCCTTTGCACCGAAGAGGAAAGAAGGACGCTGCGCGCGCTGGCGCCCGCCTGGCGCCCCTAGTCGTCATGGCACACGTCATGGGCACCTCGCGAGGTACCCCGCCTTGATGTCTCCTCCTCCTCGTGAGCCAACCTGATGAGGCTGCTCCTCAGGATGTGCCGTGTCGTCCGCCTCGCGAGGCTTGGCCCCTTGCGAGGGTCTTGAGTCTTGTGTTGATGAAGATGGGCCATGTTGGGCCCCCACTTGAGCCACGCCGCAGGCCGCAGGCAGGCAAGTCTGGGGACCCCCATTCCCAGAACGCCGACAGTAGCCCCCGGGCCCAAGGCGCGCCTAGACTTGGCCATGCCGAGAGGCGAAAGGGCAAGGGCGAAGCGCCGCGGGCCCTAACAGCCTGCGGCCTTGGGCGCCGCGTGGCGGTCGATTGGACGTGGGCAGCACCGTTCCCCCACGCTTCCTTATCGCGCACCCTGCTAGGCGGACTAGTAGTTGTACACAGCCGCTCCCCTTCCTGTTGCTCAGGCGTCCCCTGTTCTTCCTTCCTTCAAACGCCTGCTCCCGCCTTCAATCCAATCTCAAATCTTCCCTCTCCTTCCCATCGCCATGACTCCGACGAGGGAGGAGAGAGAGGAGAATCGCATGCCTTCGTCTTGTGCACCGCCATCGGCGGCCCCCGTCGTCGGCCAGTCGACCGTGCTCAATCAAGGGTGCCTGGGCAGGGACGGCTTGGCCCTGGCCTCCGTCTTCAATGAGTGCGGGAGGACGACTGCCTGGCTCGCGTCCCACTTCTCCATGAACAGGACAACAACCGAGGTCCCATGCTTTACCGACGCCTTGTGGGCAGGTCTGGTTCCCCCCTTCTCCGATTTCTTCAATGTCGTGCTTTCCCATTATCAGATCCACTTGTTGCATCTATGTCCTGAATCCATCACCCTCCTTTCGGTCTTCGCCTTCATTTGCGAAGCCATGGTGGCATCCCTCCTTCGGTTGCCTTGCTGCGTCACTTCTTCTCGCTGCGTCTCGTCGATTCTTCCCAGCGCTGGGCGTGCGCGAGCTTCGCTGTCGAGCCTAGAACAGAGGCCTCTGGAATTGACTTCAATCACCCCCAGCCCGCGGCCGGGTTTCGCGAGCGGTGGTTGTATGTGGACGCAGGGGTGCCCAGCCCCCTGCTATCAGAGCCGACCTCACCAGCCGTCCCCAATTCGGGTCGGGGCCAGGAGACGCTGAAGAACCCACGGCTTGTCATCGCCTGGTCTCGCTTCGCGTTCCTGAGAAGGCTCGGCGTGACAGCACCTAAGGTGGTGAAGGAGTTTTTGTTGTGCCGCGTCGCTCCCCTGCAGCGCCACTCTCGCCGAATGTGGGCCTTCCGTGGGCGCGAGGATGATATGAGGCTCCAGGAAGAAGACCTGGCTCCTGCGGTGCTGAAGTCGACGCTCTTGACCTTGGCTGGGGACCTCAACCCCGGCAACATCCGGCAGGGAGGAGCCTTGCTGTATCTCTGCGAGAGCAAGGCTGACTTCGTGAGGCAGATGCCCGTCTTCGATGAGTGGGGGCTGCGCCCCGCCAGCCTCCAAGGACCTCGTGAGAACCCTGTAGTGGTGACTCCCCTCCCAATCGGTCAAGGCGACTCCTCCTCGAGTGGTGGGGCAGGGAGGCAGGAGGCACCTGAGGCCGAGGGGGTTCCTGACCAGGTGCCGCTCGCGATGGGGCAGCTCCTGAGGAGGTGGTAGCGCCAGGTGCCGCTTGCGAGGGGGCAGCTCCTGAGGAGGTGGTAGCGCCGGGTGCCGCTCGCGAGGGGGCAGCTCCTGAGGCCCGCACCGCCGTGGCTGAAGGTGGCAGGCAGCTGCTTGCAGCGCCCGGGGCCGAGGCCTTGGAGGCCCCGGCCGCGTCCTCTGGCGAGATGATGGACTGTGCACGACAGGCGGGCGCTCTCGACGTGGATCATCCCGATGCTTAATCCTCGCGACAGGTTGATCCTTGCGCCCTTCTCTTGGGCCGGTTCCGCGTGGACTTTGAGGCCCTCCGGAGGAAGAGGGAGGCCCTGGGTGACGACTCCCCTTGTCGCGCACTGAAGCGCAGGAAGTACTTCGCCACTGATGAGTAAGTCTTTCCCCTTTCAGGCTCCTTATCCCCTTGCTGCTCTTGCTGATCCTTGCTCTGCAGGCCCCTTCTGACTGAGGTCACGGGAGTTGTCGAGGTACCGCCTCCCTTGGCTTCGCCTCCTCTGCCATCCTCAAGTGCTCCGAGCAGCTCTGCCCTCGTGGTGAGGGCGTCTGATGGGGCGGACCATCCTGAGGTTCGCCGCGGCCCTCCGTTCCACGCGCTTCTCCTTCGCGAGCCTTCCCGGGGGATAGCCGGTCTGTCGGGCATCTCCCGCCTGGTCTTGGACTGCGACTGGCTGAGGCGCCTCCTGCGCCCCTCATCCGGAGACGAGCTGACCTTAGGCCGGGCTTCTGGTGCGGCACACCCGACCGTCACGAGGGCGCCAGCCCCCAGCCCCTTGCCCGGAGGAGGAGCTATGGCTCGCAGCCCCCAGCGCTTGCTCGGGGCGGGCGATGGCGCAGAAGATGTGCTTGAACACGCCCGGGAGCGCTGCGCTCGCCGCCATGGGTTCCTTCGGCGAGCAGCCGACGCGGTGGACTTGCTCGGGGAAGAGCTTGCTGATGAAGATGCTCGCCTGGAGGCCGAGGGCCTGCGCCTGGCCGCAGGGAGGCGTGAGCTGGAGGCCGCCGTCATCCTTGCACGCCGCCAGCGTGACCTTGATGATGAAGAGGCGAAGGCGTCACTGGAGGCCTCTCGAGTGGCCCGCTCCCAGGCCATTGAGGAGGCCCGAAGAGCTGACGGGCGGCGGGAGGCAGCAGAGGAGCGGGCCCGTGAGCTCCTGGCCCGATGCCACTCTCTGGAGGAACGAGCGAAGCTGCGCGAGGCAGCCCTCGTGTCGATGGCGGTGGCTTCTGGTGACCCGGTCAAGCTCTAGAAGCACGAGGAAGAGTTAGCGCTGGAGGCTGCCGAATGCACCCTTGAGTACGAGCGGCTGGAGACAAGGGAGCGCCTGGTGACGCAGGTGGAAGACGATGTCGCCGCACGGGAAGCGAGTGTCCTGGAGGAGTTTTGTCGTCGGGTGGCGATGACGCGCCAAGGCCTCGTGCGGGAGTTTGAGGGGAAGCTGGGGATGATCCGGGTCGAAGCCGAGGGCAGAACCACAGCCCTGAGGGCCCAACGGGACGAGGCGATGCAGCGGGCCGACGCCTCCCAGGCCGCTCTCGAAGCTGCGCAGAGGGAGTTGGCCGCTTCCCAGGCCGGGGTGCTCCATCTTTGCCAGCGGGTGGAGGAGGCTGAGGCCGTTGAGCGCCAGAACGCCGATGAAATACGCCAATGGCGACTCCTGGAGCACGCACATGGTCCCATGCTCACCACGCTCAGGGAGAGGGCTAACGTGGCCTTGGGCAACATCTGCGAGGCCTCCGTCGGTGAGCCGCACACGATCAATTATGCCGGCAACTTGCAGTTCTTCACCGCCGTGGTGGCGCAGCTGGAGGCTCGGTCGGCCACGGCCGACAGGTTGGTGGAGGAGAGGAGCCACGCCTTGCTCAAGCGCGCCTTTTCCCGCGTCTTCAGCCATCTCCAAAACATGAACCCCCGCTTCGACTTCGACGCCGTCATCGCCCCAGTCCCCCAGGCCGTCTGAGGCGACCTATCGCGCTGGGTGCAGGATAACGTGGACGCCCTCGTCAGGGCCTTCGCTTCGGACAACAGCGACGTGGTCGTGGGTGCCGACGAGGATGGCGCGGCTAGCGGCTCTGACGCCGCCGCCGGCGATGCAGTCGTCGACGGTGAGCTTAGCGACTCCGGTGAAGGCTCAGGAGGTGCTTCCAGGGACGCATTGGGGGATTGGTCCGACTGAGCGTGTACCGTTCCTGTCTTTTTTGCCCTGCATGAATAGAATTCAGGCTTTTGACCTGGTGGCTTGTGAGAGCGTTTTTGGAGGGGAAGCCCCTCATGTAAAAATCTGTGTTCTTCATATCAGTAGTAATCAAATTGCGCGCGCGCCCAACGGTGGGCTGGTTTACCTTTGTCAGATGCTGGTTCCGGGGCAGTCCGCGAGAGGGTGCGACGCCTTAGGTGCTTTCTAGTTGGGTCCTCCAGATGTGTGATCATCGCTGATGAGGAACTTCACATGCGTTGGCCTTCTCCGCAGGCTCTGAGCCTTTTCCTCGAGCGCGAGAGCTTCACAGGCACTTGCCTTGCTTCACAGGCTCCGGGCCTTTTCCTCGAGCGCGAGAGCTTCACAGGCACTCGCCTTGCTTCACAGGCTCTGTGCCTTTTCCTCGAGCGCGAGAGCTTCACAGGCACTCGCCTTGCTTCACAGGCTCTGGGCGTTTTCCTTGCAGGACAACCTCCGCAGGCATTCGAAAATACTCCTGAGGGGGAGCAACCCCGGCAGCCTGGGTTGCGCACGAGCCTGGCCTGACCCGACTCGCGAGGGGCTCGCGAGGGGAGGCAGCTGTGGCGAAGCGGTAACCAGAACGTGAGAAATGGCTCAAGCGAAAACAAGCACCCCTTCCCCGAACATACGCAAAGCTCAAATTCGAATCCAACTTAAATCCAGCGAGAGAAAAGATACAGCCAAAGGGAAAGGCAACAAAAGGCAGACAAAAAGCCGCGTCCGGCACCTAATCTAGTCTTGGACGTCTTCTCACCAGCACGGAGCTAAGTGCTGCCACTGGGCGTTGGAGGGAGCCCCAGGGCCTGAGGCCGGCACCCCTGAGACTCCGGGGCGTGTACAGCCCCACTCATTATTACGTGAGAGTGTCACGGGGCGGCGAGCTTCACAGGCACTGGGCCTTCTTCACAGGTCCTGGCCTTGCTTCATATCGCCAGACGAGGGCCCCACCTTGCGCCACACTCTAGTGCCATCAGCAACGACCGGAACCCAGGACGCCGCCCGATGGGGTAGAGCGGTCGCCAGCGGTTCCCCCGACGACCACGGGTCCTCTGCCAGGGGCAGGCCCTGAGGCACCTCCCCAGCAGAGGGCCTACCTCCTGAGAACGCCTTGCTCCGAACGCCGCAGTGGTGATGTCGGATTCCGGCCCCTCCCCTGCAGCCCCCTGCACCCTCCTCCTGAGGGGTGGGAGACTGTAGGAGCGGGGCAGCCGCTTGCTGCAGCGACCTGCACCTCCTGCGACCCATGGTTAGCGCATACCTGCCCCTAAAGAGTTAGCGGCGCCCGATGACCGCTGCCTCCAGCGTGATCAGCGGGCTCGTCCACGGGCTCCCGGAAGGGCTCAGCCTCCATTACCTCGTTCCCCTCGCTTGAGCCGAGGAGCGAGCCTTGTCCGTCCTCGTGAGGGTGCCCTCGGTCCATCATGAGGGGCACGTACTCCTCCATCGCCGTCATCCCATATGCCATGCCGTGACGCCCCGCCTGCCACGCGGTCCCACCTGCCATGCCTACTGCGGGGTGGCAATGCGGCCGTCCTCCGGGGCCACGGGTCGTGTTGTGTCCTTCTTCTTCGTGGGCTGGCGGCGGGGGCAGCGCCGCCACCGGCCCGGTACTGACAGCTTCACTGGCGTCGGAGTAGCCTTGGGGCCCGCGGGTCCTCGCGGAGCCCCTGTGCGGGTCGCCCTAGGCTTGAGACGGGAGCTGGGTGGAGAAGGGGTGAGCCCCCGAGGCGGCGAAGCCCAGGAGCTCGGCCACCCGCTCCAGTAGCACGTCGTGGCCGCCCTCCAGTAGCCTACACCGTAGCAGCTCTTGGGCCACCGTGAGCGCGGCCTTCGAGTTTGCCTGCTCCCAGCGGGTGTATGGCGTCGTCGTCGCGGTGTGATTGGAGGCCCTTGCTGCCGACTGAGCCTATCGCGGCGTAAGAGTTGCCGAAGCCTGTCCGCGTCGCCCGCGGCTCGCAGCGCCCTAAGGACCGCGAGCTGCCTGGGGCGCGGGGTCGCCCGAGGCGAGCGGTTCCGCGCGTTTGGGCCACGCAGCCCACGGGTCGGGGTTGCCCTCCTGGTCGCCGGGCATGGTGATGAAGACGCGACGGGGCACGGAGTGGTGGAAGACGAATTCCAGCGCACCCCTACCTGGCGCGCCAAATGTCGGATTTCGGGTTCCGGCAGACCCTTAAGGTTCGAACACTAGGGTGCGCGCGGAGATTACGCCTCCAACCTCTCCGTCTCACAAGGATCTAAACTACTGACAGTAATGCACAAGAGACGCAAGATTTATACTGGTTCGGGCCACCGATGTGGTGTAATACCCTACTCCAGTGTGTGGTTTGTGGATTGCCTCTTGGGGCTGGTGAGGACGAATGATACAAGGAAGAACAGCCTCACGAGGGTCTGTTCTTGGCTAGGGAGATGAACTGCTAGGGGGAACGCAGCCACCTTTCTCTATCTCTCTCTCGCTCTTGTCTATGGCCATGAGCTGATCCCTCTAATCCGAATCCCTCGGGTCCCCCTGCAATGTGGGTGGCTAGTCCTATTTATAGAGGCCCTGGTCCTTCTCCCAAATATTGAGCGGGAAGGGATCCAACAATGGCGGGTTAATTTGAAGGGGGACAGCGAGTACATCTATCCTGACAAAAGAGTCTTCGCCTGCAAAGGCTCTGGTGATGACGCCGTGCTAGGCTCCATGGTGACCTCCGTCTCGTAGTCCTCCTGGTCCTGGTCTCGTTGCACCAATGTGGCAACCTTTCCCTGATGCCTCGGTACTCCGCGGCTGCGCTTGTCCCCTTTGCACCGAAGTGGAAAGAAGGACACTGCGCGCGCTGGCGCCCGCCTGGAGCCCCTAGTCGTCATGGCTCACGTCATGGGCACCTCGCGAGGTACCCCGCCTTGATGTCTCCTCCTCCTCGCGAGCCAACCTGATGAGGCTGCTCCTGAGGATGCGCCGTGTCGTCCGCCTCGCGAGGCTTGGCCCCTCGCGAGGGTCTTGAGTCTTGTGTTGATGAAGATGGGCCATGTTGGGCCCCCACTTGAGCCACGCCGCAGGCCGCAGGCAGGCAAGTCTGGGGACCCCCGTTCCCAGAACGCCGACACTGTTTCTAAGCCATAAATCATGGCACACTGGACTGTCGAGTAGTCATCAGCTTTGCTCTGCCAGACGTTCTTAATGTCATCAGTAACATCTTCAGCAGGCCTAGCGGTGCTTCTAGGACGTAATTCTTCTATGAAGCAATGAGCATAATCCTCAAGTTACGGACCCAGTCCGTCTAATTGCTACCATCATCTTTCAACTTAGCTTTCTCTAGGAACACATTAAAATTCAACGGAACAACAACAGGGGCGATTTATCTACAACGACATAGACATGCAAAATACTATTAGGTACTAAGTTCATGATAAATTAAAGTTCAATTAATAATATTACTTAAGAACTCCCACTTAGATAGACATCCCTCTAATCATCTAAGTGATCACGTGATCCAAATCAACTAAACCATGTCCGATCATCATGTGAGATGGAGTAGTTTTCAATGGTGAACATCACTATGTTGATAATATCTACTATATGATTCACGCCGACCTTTCGGTCTCAATGTTCCGAGGCCATATCTGCATATGCTAGGCTCGTCAAGTTTAACCCGAGTATTATGCTTGTGCAAAACTGGCTTGCACCCGTTGTATGTGAACATAGAGCTTATCACACCCGATCATCACATGGTGTCTCGGCACGACGAACTGTTGCAACGGTGCATACTCAGGGAGAACACTTATACCTCGAAATTTAGTGAGATATCATCTTATAATGCTACCGCCGTACTAAGCAAAATAAGATGCATAAAGGATAAACATCACATGCAATCAATATAAGTGATATGTATGGCCATCATCATATTGTTCCTTCGATCTCCATCTCCAAAGCATCGCCATGATCACCATCGTCGCCGGCTTGACACCTTGATCTCCATCATAGCATCATTGTCGTCTTGCCAACTATTGATCCTTTGACTATCGCTACCGCTTAGTGATAAAGTAAAGCAATTACATGGCGATTGCATTTCATACAATAAGGCGACAACCATATGGCTCCTGCCAGTTGCCGATAACTGTGTTACAAAACATGATCATCTCATACAATAATTTATATAATCACGTCTTGACCATGTCACATTACAACATGCCCTGCCAAAAAAAGTTAGACGTCCTCTACTTTGTTGTTCCAAGTTTTACGTGGCCGCTACGGGCTTACCAAGAACCATTCTTACCTATGCATCAAAAACCACAACGCGGTATAGTGATTGCTTTTTGATCTTCAGAAAGAACCCTGTTCATTGAATCTGATTCAACTAATGTTGGAGAAACTAACACCCGCCAGCCACCTGTGTGCAAAGAACGTCGGTAGAACCAGTCTCATGAACGCGGTCATGTAATGTCGGTCCGGGCTGCTTCATCCAACATACCGCCGAATCAAGAAATAACTAGTGACGGCAAGCAATATGTATATACCCATGCCCAAAACTCCTTTGTGTTCTACTCATGCATATAACATCTACGCATAGACCTGGCTCTGATGCCACTGTTGGAGAACACATTATTTCAAAAAACTCCTACGATCAAGCAAGATCTATCTAGGAGATGCATAGCAACGAGAGGGGAGAGTGTGTCTACGTACCCTCGTAGAACGAAAGCGGAAGCATTTAGTAACGCGGTTGATGTAGTCGAACGTCTTCGCGATCCATCTAATCAAGTACCGAATGCACGACACCTCCGCGATGTGCACATGTTCAGCTTGGTGAGGTCCCTCGAACTCTAGATCCAGCTGAGGTCGAGGGAGAGTTCTGTGAGCAAGACGGCGTGGTGACGATGATGATGAAGTTACCGACGCAGTGCTTCACCTAATCACTACGACAATATGACTGAGGTGTGTTCTGTGTAGTGGGGCACCGCACACGGCTAAAACAATTTTCAACTTGTGTGTCTATGGAGTGCCCCCTCCCCTTATATAAAGGAGTGGAGGAGGGGGCTGGCCGGCCTCACAAGGCGCACCCCAAGGGGGGGATCCTACCCCTACTAGGAGTAGGTTCCCCCTTTTCCTAGTCCAACAAGGAGGGGGAAGGAAGGGAATAGGGAGAGAAAGGAAAGGCGGGCCGGCCCCCCTCCCAATCCGGATTGGGCTTGGGGGGGCGCCCCACCTCTTGGACGCGTCCTCCTATCTTCCACTAAAGCCCATGTAGGCCCATTAAGCCCCCAGGGGTTCCGGTAACCCCTCGGTACCCCGGAAAATGCCTGAACTAATCGGATAACTTTCCGGTGTCCAAACATAACCTTCCAATATAACAATCTTCATGTCTCGACCATTTCAAGACTCCTCGTCATGTCCGTGATCACATCCGTGACACCAAACTACCTTCGGTACATCAAATCACATAAACTCATAATACCAATCGTCATCGAACGTTAAGCGTGTGGATCCTACGGGTTCGAGAACTATGTAGACATGATCGAGACTCATCTCCGGTCAATAACCAATTGCGGAACCTGGATGCTCATATTGGTTCCTACATATTCTACGAAGATCTTTATCAGTCAAACCGCATAACAACATGCGTTGTTCCCTTTGTCATCGGTATGTTACTTGCCCGAGATTCGATCGTCGGTATCATCATACCTAGTTCAATCCCGTTACCGGCAAGTCTCTTTACTCGTTATGTAATGCAACATCCCGTAACTAACTCATTAGTCACATTGCTTGCAAGGCTTATAGTGATGTGCATTATCGAGAGGGCCTAGAGATACCTCTCTGACAATCGGAGTGAGAAATCCTATTCTCGGTCTATGCCACCTCAACAAACACCATCGGAGACACCTGTAGAGCATCTTTATAATACCCAGTTACGGTGTCACATGTGATAGTACACTAAGTGTTCCTCCGGTATTCGGGAGTTGCATAATCTCATAGTCATAGGAACTTGTATAAGTTATGGAGAAAGCAATAGCAATAAACTAAATGATCATAGTGCTAAGCTAATGGATGGGTCATGTCAATCACATCATTCTCTAATGATGTGATCCCATTTATCAATTGACAACTCATGTCTATGGTTAGGAAACTTAACCATCTTTGACTAACGAGCTAGTCAAGTAGAGGCATACTAGTGACACTCTGTTTGTCTATGTATTCAAACATGTACTAAGTTTCCAGTTAATACAATTCTAGCATGAATAATAAACATTTATCATGATATAAGGAACTATAAATAAAAACTTTATTATTGCCTCTAGGGCATATTTCCTTCAGCATGGTCTGTCAGGGCTCGCGGGGGCAAAACCACCAAACCAACCACTCAAGCGCGACCCACGTCATCAATCAGTGAGGTGTCAAGATGCAAGAGGATTAAGTGGTAGCCATTCGCCACATGGCAGCCATTTATTACAGAAGAGTCTTAGAGATGACACCCGTCCTACGACGTGTCAAGAGAACAGGCGCGGAGCTGGCAAGATAGCCCGGCAAGCCTTGCCGGGCGACCAATGATGTGACACTAAGCGGTGCATTTAATGCACCCTGTCAGCCCGTTGAGTTAGGTATGATAGCACTGTTCGCTATCATATCAGTGGATAATGACTACTTTGCCATTGTGGTGACCCCTTAATCAATAAAAGGAGGCCCATGGCACTCGTAGGGGGGGTTGGAAAGTTGATGAACCTAAGCCACCATATACGCGTAGTTGCTTCGGCCCGGAGGCGAACCCTGCCGGGCAAGTGTACTACGCATCACCATGTTCATTCCACCATCAATCCAACAAATAAGGAGTAGGGTCTTATGCCTCGCGGTGGCCCAAACCTGGGTAAATTGCTTGTGTGCTCTCTTCCGTGATGCCATACGCTAGTCGGATCTTTGTGCAACGCGACGTCCCCCTGTCGAACCAGCAAGGGGCCACCCAGTCCTATAGGTGGCCGCGGATATCCCGTGACATCTTTGCAGCGCCAGGTAGGGGGCTCACTTGCGCAAACCCGAAAGTGTGTGCAACGCGTCATCTTCATCACCATCCTCATCTTTGACGACACCATCAAGCCTAGAAGAAATCTATTGCTTCGGCCCATCCATCCACCTCGAGGGCTCCACCGCCCATAGCCTCTAACGCCGCAGGGGATGCAGGGGCGCATGAGGACGTGGGCGCTGCTGGGGACGTGGTTGGAGCAGGTGACGCCATTACCACCTCCCCCGCGGCCGACACGGGGTCCGGAGCTACCGAAATAGAACAACATCAGCAATGTCTCGACGATCAGGCTCTACAAGGTACGGGCGAGGGGGTCACTCCATCCACGCCCCCTCCTCTCACCAACGGGAATAGCCACGGCAACGGTGCTCGGTCCGGGATGAGCCATCGCTGTCGGTGTCAAAACTGGCGGATCTCGGGTAGGGGGTCCCGAACTGTGCGTCTAAGGTGGATGGTAACAGGAGGCAGGGGACACGATGTTTTAGCCAGGTTCGGGCCATCTTGATGGAGGTAAAACCCTACGTCCTGCTCAATTAATATTGATGATATGGGTAGTACAAGAATAGATCTACCATGAGATCAAGGAGGCTAAACCCTAGAAGCTAGCCTATGGTATGATTGTTGTATATATTGTATATCTATCGACTAGCCTGGCCTCGGTTTATATAATGCACCGGAGGCCTAGGATAACAAGAGTCCTAGCCGAATACGCCGGTGGGGAGAAGTCCTTGTCTTGATCGCCAAGTCTTGTGGAATATTCCTTATATGCGGCAGCTGTCCGAACTGGCCCATGAGTATACGGCCATGGGGGTCCTCGGCCCAATCTAATAGACTGGGAGATGACGTGGTGAGTACCCCCTAGTCCAGGACACCATCAGTAGCCCCCTGAACCAGACTTCAAGTTAGGCACGCTCCTCGATTTTTCCGAACTGTTCTTCATCTTCGGTTGCCGGTCTTGAAAACTGGTTCAACAAATCTTCTTTATCTTCGATCTTGAGGATCGCCGAAATGCATTCGACGAGTTTACATGTCGGGTATCCGAGGAGCCCCTTTAAGTTTCCGGCCTTTATCAATGCCTTGTTTATTTTTATGCCACACCTCGGGTTTGAAGTTGTTCCCGGGAGGCAGGTTCCTCTTGCGTCCGAGCTCCAACGCTGGACTGCATTCGAGGTATCTTTTGCAGCCGAGCACCAACGCCGGACCGCTTCCCAGCTCTAGCGCCGGAATGTATCCGAGCTCCAACGCCAGACTATGTATCCGAGCTCCAACGCCGGACTGTATATCCGAGGTGTCATATCACCTTGGTTCAAAAAAGTTGAAGGAGTTTAGCCGAGCTTAATGCCGGAAATGCCCTCTATGGAGCCAGCCACTAGCGCCCGAGCTTTATGCCGGACTGCTTCCGAGGTGGTGCACCACCCCGACTATGGGCCGATTTTTTGTCAATATTTTTTATTGGTGCAATTTATTCTCTGCCGAGATATATAGCCAGTAGCCCTCAAGGTGTGTATCGGTCTAAAACCCGAGATGCACATGAAGGATGACATAAGACCGCTGATCCCAGTAGCCGCTGAGACTCAGGTTGATTTGCAAATCGGCCCGAGGATCAAGTCCTAGCTCGGCAGAATACTTCGGGACACAAAAGCGGCGTGCTCAGTCCTCAAGACCCAGGTTGGGTGCAGCCGACCAACCTGAGGATCAAAATCTCCTCGGAAACTATATTGCACATAAAATTTTCTGCATTAGAAAAGCAATGCAGTAGCCCCCGAGACACTGGTCGGGTGGCAACACTAGATCAGGGGATCGATGTGCCCCTTTAATATTTGTAAATAATAAGCCCGAAGCCCAGTAGCCCCCAAGCCTTAATGCGGGCACGGGTGGCCGAATTAAGGATCAATATCCATAGTAAAATCACAAATTATGTGTAATGACTCTATGTTTCCAAGTACTTTACGTCATTAATGCTCGGATCCGCACTGTACAAGACTTTGTTGACCGACCATCGGCTTCCACCTCCTTGGCCAGTAGCCGAGGAGTGTTTGTCCTACTTTATAAAGCCTTTATGAGGGCAAACATTTACGATAAACAAGGCAATCTGGCCACACAGTTTTATAAACAAAGGTACGCAGAGAGATATATTATATTACTGTTTAACAGAAGAAATGTATTCCAAAGAAAATAGTCCCGCTATCGGTTCCTTTCTTTGGGTTGTCATGCTAAGCATGATCATGAAACCTCAGCTCGAATGTAAGAGCAAAATATCGAGGATTTAGTTTGGGAGGCCAGTTAATAGCCCCCGGTAGTGTTCGGCGACAGTCGAGGTCAAGCCGTAAACACTTCGACCAATGTTATGAATGGCCCGTCATAGTCATCGGATCGCTGACCAGTTTACGCTTATTGTGACAGTCAGTTTTCGGCTTTCTCCACTAAGGTGCTTAACCATGTGAGCTGGAAGCACAATCGCAGTGGTTCTCCCTTTGCACGCCTAGCCGAACAAAACGGAACGTAGGAAGCAAGTGCAGGAGCCGGGCAACCCAACTATTGACCGAAGACACAATTCGAAACCGATGCATATATAGCAATATCTGAGAATGTTTTTGCCGAATCCCTAAAGGTGTCCGGCGTTGCAGTGCGAGACTAATGCTGGAAAAGCACAAATAGTTTAAAAGTGCCAAAAAGCTTGGAAAACCAAGAAACATCGGTAAAAACATGACGTCCGAACAAGATCAAGTGTTCGGTGCCAATCCGAAAATTGGTCTTAGAAAAAAGAAGTGCTTCTGTCGTCCTTTAACATGACACATCCTATCTCAAGACTTCGAGCGGGTCAGCCTACGGCTTCAACCTCCTATCCCGAGGGCGGAGTACTTCTCATTAGGCCAGTTTAGCAAACTAAACTCTAGCGGCTTTGAGAGAGAAATTAGGCTCCCCGGCTAGTGACCGCACACTCGCGTCGAAAAAAGGAGTGATAAATAATAATAATAAAACTCTGCAACGACTAAGAAGAAGAACACTTATTATGAAACGGCTCAAATAAACTTAAGAGCCCCCAAGTGACTTGGGTAGAAGAATGATTGTATGTACCGAAGTACTTATGTCATATCTATGTTCAACCGAACTTTAAACGCGTCTTAACCGACCGTCGGCTTCTCCCTCTTTGGTTAAGGACCGAAAAGTGTTATGTACTCCATCGGTCGAGAATATCGATGGTGTTTCCAATAACCAGGCAATCTGGCCATAAGCCTGTAACAGACAAAGCGCGCTCAGGGAACTTATGCTATATTACTGCGAAGAGTAAGAAGCATCTTCGAAGAAAATAGTACCCCCACCGATACCTTTCTTCGGTGCTCATTGTTATTAGGAGACTTGTGCAATAGATTTTTTGTACTCATGAGTTCCGTTGTGTGCCGACCATCATTGAATAACTATAAGAGCACTAGCTTTCGGCTTCACCCAGTCTGAGGTCCGGCTCGGGTGACCCGATCATGACAATCGCAGAGGTGCTCCCTTTACTCCCTAGCCGAACAATCAGGAACGTAGGGGTAAACACAGGAGCGAGGCAACCCAGTTTGCAAATCGCTTAAGTCAATATGGTGCATATTGTGGCGTAATACACGAACAAGGAACGAAGCCGTACAAGTATAATCATATGCAACAGGAAAAGCTTCATGAAGGAAGCCCCCAAGTAAACGGGGTATTTGAATTTATGCGTCACAAACAAAGTTTGGGCAAGGAAATTTTTTACAAGCAACTTTTTTCCAAAAAAGTATAATGCTTGGTCGAACCGAGCACAAGTTAGAAATTAAAGCTTTGAGCATGAAAACGACTTAGCTGGTTAATGTGTTCGGTATTGATGACGCGGTCCGAGCTTGATGCGGGGCAAGGTTCCATCCCTCAAGCCGGTCCCGAGGTGGCGGAGCGGAGAGCTTGACACGCCGAAGTGGTGACATAGCACGATCAATTCAGACCGGCAGAGTGACACCGAAGTCCCCGGATCATTTTCCTGTGCACAAAAAATAGTGCAAACCGGAGATATTAGTAATAATGACAATTAAAAAATCGTTGCATAATAAATAATTTATGCAAAGTGAGTAATAAAAGAAATATGGCCTGGCGCCGAAGTCAATGTCGATGCAGGGCGTCGGCGTGATGCGGTAAAGGCGTGGCAAAGCCTGAATTCGCAGGTCGGTCCGAGCTCCGAGTGCGGCGTTCGCCGAACTATGTACGGAAACTGACCGAACCACCATGCGACTGTCGTTAATGCGGCCACCATTTGATAGACCTGTGTACATATGACGGACAAACTAGAGTAATAATTCCTTGGGAAAAATGAACCCAAACAAGCAAAAAATACTGGGATTAATAGCACCTAGTTTATTTGTTGTAGCAATCCGAAGGAAGGTGATTCCTAAAATTGGGACCCGCTCCGCATACCCATTGCCTGATGGGCGATAAAACGACGGCATGGCAATGCTGGTAAAGGTTGATTCGCCGAGGCAAAGCCCTCGGCCCAGCTAACGTGACGGAGCTGGTCGGCTAGTGACGCCGAAGTGTCCGGAGTAGGTTGATGAAGAGATGGCGAAGCCCCCGGTCCAGCCGAGATGTCGAAGCCTTGATGTCAGCCGATGAGTCGAAGTAGGTCGGCGTGATGGACACGAGCTTGAAGAAGCAATAGTGCGGCCCTGTCGATGCAGGTCGTGACGTGGTCGATGCCGGCTTGATGATTTATCCTTCGCGATGCCGGGCTCTTGTTCGGCATGCCGAGATGATGATCCGAAGAAGTTGAGCTCGGCTCAACTAAGTGACGCCGTGTCTAGCGCAGGTCGGCAGCCTTGGAGTAATATTGCCGGACTGGTTTGACACCAGCATGATATTGAAGATCATGTTCAAAAGATCTTACAGTTAGTGGGATGTGTTCGGGAACAAAACACAATACCCCATACAAAACTTCCTTCAAAAGGGATGTCAGAAATCCTGTTCATAAAAAAGATGAATTCGGGTCGGATTCGTTTTCGCGCAGAAAACAGATCCGAAAAGTGATGCACTAATCGGAAGGTTCCCAGAGTTTGGACGGTCGGATCGAGCCGAAATTTTGAGACGTGGTAGATATAGGAATTCCGCAGCCGATCAACTATTGGATCTTCCAAAGGACGTCCGAGATAGAAGTTGGACACCATGCCCTAAACTCATCCAAATTCCCGTCCAGATTTGACAGAGCTCCGGTATATCGTGGATTGCCAGAGATTCTTCCATCGAAACTCGACGAAATTTTCCAGGGTTGTTGTAGACTCAATTCCGCACAATTCCACCAAAGCAATCGTCAAAGCGATACACGAGGAGGTGGTGGTGGCAGATACGAGTTCGCTGTCCATAAAAACAGCACGGTCGCTTGAGGGCAATGTTGACGTTGAGCCCCCGAGCTCCATAGATGATTCCTCCGTGATCTTGATAGAGATCGGAGTTGATGTTTGATGAAGGCCCTCGTCCGGACATGGTGATCCGAACACGGGGCGCAATTCTTGGTAGAACCAAGGTGACCAGTCGAGCTGGTGACGAAGATGCCGAAGTCGCAGTTGATCTGCAGGCGAGCCATTGATCCTTTTGTCGATCACACAACGGAACTCTCAATGAAAGCACCAATGTCGGTGTCAAAACCGGCGGATCTCGGGTAGGGGGTCCCGAACTGTGCGTCTAAGGCGGATGGTAACAGGAGGCAGGGGACACGATGTTTTACCCAGGTTCGGGCCCTCTTGATGGAGGTAAAACCCTACGTCCTGCTCGATTAATATTGATGATATGGGTAGTACAAGAGTAGATCTACCACGAGATCAAGGAGGCTAAACCCTAGAAGCTAGCCTATGGTATGATTGTTGTATATATTGTATATCTATCAACTAGCCTGGCCTCGGTTTATATAATGCACCGGAGGCCTAGGATAACAAGAGTCCTAGCCGAATACGCCGGTGGGGAGAAGTCCTTGTCTTGATCGCCAAGTCTTGTGGAATATTCCTTGTATGCGGTAGCTGTCCGAACTGGCCCATGAGTATACGACCATGGGGGTCCTCGGCCCAATCTAATAGACCGGGAGATGACGTGGTGAGTACCCCCTAGTTCAGGACACCGTCAATCACTCTCTAGTCGCCCCCACCATGGGAGCGACCGCGGCGCATGCGCCTCTTCCCGGATGAGCCAACCAGACCGCTGTGCTCAACAGAGCCGATGATCTTTGAGCACCACCGCTGCACGACCCGCCACCTCGGTGGTCGCCTCACAGCAGTGCGGGCACGCCGCCGCGTCCACCGCTGGCACCATCCGGAGCCAAGCGATAGAGTGGTCGATGTCATCAACATCCATGCCAAGCATAGCCACGGAGGCTATGGCGCGAGCTCAGCTATTACTGAGGTTCCAGCGAGCAGCCGAGAAGATGGATGAATGGCGTGCCACCATCCAAAGCCTGCTCGGTTTCACCGAAGCTGGGGGCTCATGATGAGCTTGCCCACTGCAACCTCCCCAAGTGACATCCACCGCCCGCGCTGCTGGCCATATGGAGGGAGCCGTCCCCACGGTTTACTCCCCACCATGGCAGCCGGTGAGAGCATAGCAGAATCAGGACCTTGACGACGTCTCGATGGCCTCTTCTGACCCTCGAGCATGCCCAGGCCTATGTCGAACCCTGAAAGACACGCGGCGGGGAGACGCGCGCATCGTCGTCGAACGGTGCCGCAACGACCCCCGCCAGACCGACGGGTGCGACGGCCTCAACGTCGATGAGCCTCTGCTCGAAGTTGGTGTGTGCCTGCCTTTAGAGGTTGGCTGCCCTGCCTTCACACGAGAGCTGCGGCAAGTCCGTTGGCCGTCCGTTCGCACATTCAAGCCAGAGATACCTGAGAAGTACGACGGGAGGCTGAACCCGGCAGATTTTCTGAGCATTTACACCATCGTTGTTCAGGATGCCGGGGGAAGAGACGAGAACGTGTTCGCCAACTACTTCCCTTTGGCCCTCAAGTCCAATGTGAGGTCTTGGCTGATGCACCTGCCAGAGAACTCCATTTCGTCATGGGCAAACCTGTGCCACGAGTTCATTGGTTTCTAGCAGTAGCTCAGTGATCATGTTTTGTAGTGCTCTACCTGTACATTATTGCCAGGCCCTTTGATGCCATGAAATGTTCCTGTAGCATACCCTTCTGTTATCACAAAGTATGCATCATGAATCTGTTTTTAGCCTTACTCTGTTTTTCACTAAGTCTGAGAATCTGTTATGACTTGCTTACTTGTCTTGATTAATGCCATTGATCTAGAGGTTATATGGAGATGCTTAGTAATCATGTTTTCCATGTTTAACCTGTACTTTGATGCCATGCTTTTGCTTATTATTTTCTTGCACCATAGCCTCATTGTTCCATGCCCCCAACAAGTCAACATGTTATTCCTACTCACATGTATGCCCAGTTTTTCACTAATACTTAATCTGTGTTATAAAGTTGCTTTTTGCATTGATCTCATTGGATTAATCCTGATGCCTATGAACCAGATCCTTGATGTTATTTGAAGCATGTAATCTGTACTTTGAGTGCATCTCAAGTTTGTGTCAATATGTTTCCTGTAGCATGTTGTTTTCTTGATTGCAAAGTGCTTAGTTTTTGTTTTGGGCAGATTGTGTTTGAAACTTGTATGGAGTGTATGTGTTGAACCGTGGCTCCGTTTGGAGCATGCTCTACATGAAACTTGCTTGGTATTGCATGTAGTTTCATCATGCCATGTTGCATCCATGTTTTGGAGTGCTTGTGATTGTGTCTTGCTTGCATTTGCATCAATGCCATGTTTAACTTGTTTTGCTCATATCTTGTAGGACGTAGCTCTGAATTAATTGAACCTTAGATGTAACTTGACTAGAAAGACGTGTAGATCATCTTGATGCACCTTAACTTGCTGCTTAACAAATTTAAGATAATGTTGTGTTCAGATCAGTATGAAAGTCGAAATTTGCATATGGGGAGTTTGCGGAATTGTTATATGTTGTTTCCGGCCTCATTTAAACATGCTTTGATGTGTTTTTCTTGTATGCGTCATCTCTTGTGATGAGTAACATAATGTAGCCTTGTCATGCATCATACTTGGTTGAGCATCATGTCATGTTTATGTGTTGCGTGTTTACCATGTTGTTAGCTTCTTTCCGGTCATGCTCTTTCTTGATAGTTCTTGTTTCGTTGCGATCGTGAGGATTTGTTCGACTACGCCCGATTGTCTTCTTCATGGACCTGTTCTTCTTCCTAGCGGGATTTCAGGCAAGATGACCGTCACCTTGGATCTCACTACTCTCTTTGCTATGATAGTTGTCTCGATGCTATCGCTATGTCGCGCTACGTACCACTTGTTTATCAAGCCTCCCAATAGGCCATGAAATAACCTCTAACCTTTTCCACCATCCTAGCAAACCGTTCTTTGGCTATATTACCGCTTTGATCAGCCCCTCTTATAACATTGCTAGTTGAAGGTACAGTTGCAGGTTGTTCCATGTTGGTACATGGATATCATGGGATATCACAAATGTCTATTATTTAATTAATGCATCTATATACTTGGTAAAGTGTGGAAGGCTTGGCCTTTTGCCTCGTGTTTTATTCCTCTCTTGTCGCCCTAGCTTTCGTCATACCGGTGTTATCTTCTAGCCCAGCCCACCAGGGGCTCCCCAGTCTTCTTCCTCCTTTGACAGAAGGACAGCGCGCGCGTGGCCGCTGCGCGCGAGCACACGCCGGCCACCTCCTGCTTCCCTGCTCGCCGCTGGAGACACCCGAGGGCGACACGCACCCCCTGGAACCCACTCACTCTCTCCCGACCTTTTCCCCCTCCTCTGCTCTCTCTCCCGCGCAGCCTGAGCAGAGCTCATCACCGCCGACAAAGTTCACCATGGCCACCGTCTCCCCCTCGCCTCTCCGACATGCCCAGGAGCTCCGCCACCATCTCCGACGTCTCTCTGTCGACTCACGCGACGCCAAACGTCCCGAAGCGCCGGCCCTGACCTCTTCTTCCTCCTCGGGTCGCCGAGATCGCCACCGTCGCCCTGCTCGCTCCGGACCTCCCCCGCGCCCACTGACCTTCCCATCGTGCTCACGGTGAGCTTCTCTTCCTCCTCCTCTGAACCCCATTGCTCGCCGCCTCCTCTAGGCCGTAGTTGCGCGGATGCCGAAGCTCGCCGGCGTCGTGCCTCATCGCCGCCGCAGCCACAGCTGCTGCCACCCACGTCCGAGCTTTGCTCTGTGCTCAGCACTCTCCTAGGAGCCGGGCGCCCCTACCCGTTCGACCTACTGTGCCCCCTAGCGCCAAACTGAACCCGCCCGAACTCCGGCCGCCGTCGATCCTGACCACCGCAGCTCCTACCACCACCACCAATGGATGCGCCTCACTCCCAGGAACCCATCGGTGCAACCCGCGAATCGAATGGTGCCCTGTAGAGCATTTTCTAGCCACCCCGCCATCCGTGTCGTCGCTGGCGGCTAAACGCCAGCGACCCTTGACCCGTTGACCGGCGTGGGTTGAACCCACTGCCCGGTTTGACCTTCCCCCTCTCTCTCACTGACTTGTGGGCCTCACCCGACTAAATACTCTAGTTAGCACTAATTAACTAGTTAGGTTAGTTACTATAGTCACTGACTAGTGGGCCCTTCCCAGTTTGTTAGGGGTAACTAACTTAGTTAGTTGAATGGGTCACTGACCAGTGGGTCCCACTAGTTAGGTTTGACCTGGTCGACGCCTGTTGACTGCTGACGTCACCCTGACATAGCGCTGACGCAATAATGTAATTTCTGGATTAAAAACAATTCTGGAAATTCCTGAAATTGCTTTAAACTTCCAAAAATCATAGAAATTAAAACCGTAACTCCAAATGAAATAATTTATATATGAAAAATTATAAGAAAAATATGAAGAATCTGTTTATGCCATGTTCATGCATGTTTGAGCAAGTTAACATCATCTATTCGAATATCAGCGTTCGCGGTAAAGGAGTACTTGGTTGCCTATACAGTTCATAGACAAGTGAAAGTGGATACTCTAAAATGCGCAAGATAAGCGTGAGTGCTATGAATGGTGTTCTCATAGGGAGACGGGAGCGGATCCATAGTGGTGTATTGATATGGTGAATATGAGGACTCGTGTGCGCCACCTCAAAAGAGTTACGTGCATTCGTAGTTTAAGATAGCCATTGAGCCAAATCTGGCTTGCTGCAGTTAAACTCCACCACCCCCTTTGTTGATACTGATGCATGTGTAGTTAGTTCTGATGTAAGTCTTGCTGGGTACATTTGTACTCACGTTTGCTTATTTTATGTTTTTGCAGTGAGACTTCAGTCTCGCTAGTAGTTCCGTGTGGACTTCGACGTTTATCTTGATACCTCAGCTACGATCTTGTGCCCTCGGCAGGGTCTTGTAGATAGTCAGGCTTCTCAGCCCCTTTTCAATTGTAGTTGTCTGTACTCAGACAAGTTAAGCTTCTGCATGTGCTTTGACTTGTATGCTCTGAATGTTGGTTCATGAGACCCATGTTTGTAATATCTCGCTCCTCGAAGCCTAATGAATAAATACTTTGAGTCATAGATTTTTGTTGTGATGCCATGTTGTATTTGCACATATCGAGCATATTGTGTGTATGTTATTGAAATGCTTGGTATGTGTGGGATCCGACAATCTAGTTGTTAACCTTGGTAGCCTCTCTTATGGGGAAATGTAGTCTGGTGCTTCCACTGAGCCTTGGTAGTCTGCTATAGCCCGGTTTACCGGAGTCCTGCTAGCCCAATACTACTGCTCTGGAACACTTAGACTGGCCGACATGTGATTCACTTCGTTCCTATGTCTGTCCCTTCGGGGAAATGTCACGCGGTGACTTCCAGAGTCCTGCTAGCCTGCTACAGCCCGGGTTCCTGGAGTCCTGTTAGCCCAGTTGCTACACCCCGGATTCACACGCCGATGACCGACATGTTTGATGTTGTTTCATGTATGCCTGTCCCCGTAAGTTAGTGCCACTTTGGGTTCACGACTAGTCATGTCGGCCCGGGTTCTCTATCATATGGATGCTAGCGACACTATCATATACGTGAGCCAAAAGGCGCAAATGGTCCTGGGCCAGGTAAGGTGGCACCCGTCGGAATACCGTGCGTGAGGCCGCAAAGTGATATGAAGTGTTACATGCTAGATCGATGTGACTTAGGATCGGGGTACTGACAACCAAGGCCAGCTGGGAGCTAGCGGGCGCAGTGTACTAGTTTGCCCTTTGGTGCTAAGGAGGCAAGCGCAGGTGCAGAGTCCCAGGGAATCAACCAAAGGTTCTCATTCCGGTGCAACAAGACCAAGACCGCCAGGACGGCAGGACGAAGGTCATCGCCGAGCCCACCGCGGCGTCATGACCAGAGGCTTTTGCAGGCGAAGACTACTTTTGTCAGGATATAATGCACTAGTTGTCTCCCTTCGAATTTGGCCATTGTGGGAACCATTCCCGCCTTCATTTCGGGAAGAGGACCAAGGCCACTATATATAGGGCCTAGCCACCTCCATAGAGGGGAGGAGATCCATTCCATCCTCACACTCACAAGATCCCTCGATCCCAAGAACACTTCTCCTCCTAAGGTTGTTCTCCCACTGTACTAGTTCATCCTCAGCCGCTCGAGGACAATCCACCGCAAAGCAGGAGTAGGGTTTTACACCTCAAGATGGCCTGAACCTGGGTAAATGTTGTGCCTCGTTTCCTTCCTGTTCATCGAGCTAGGCCGAGAGATTGGCGACAAGGCTGACTGGGGAGGTTGAGTTCTTCACACGCACCCCAGAGTTTGAACCTCTCAAGGGTCTGCGGAATCCGAAATCCGACATTTGGCACACCAGGTAGGGGTGCGTCGGAGCCTCTCTTCCTCTAGTCGATTCTCCATCGTTTCGCCATCCCCATGACTGATGCTCGTCGAGTTCATGCTAAGCGTCGGGCCGCCCTCGCCGCCCGTGTCGCCCAGACTGCACCCCCTGGCGACGGTGCTCCCCGTCGTTCCCCGTCGCTTGCAGCCAACGCTGCCACCGGCCCCGTGGCCCACGAGAAGCAGCTTTCATCGATGCAACCTTCCGCGTGGCGTGATGGATGCACCGCCACTCCGTCATTGACTTCGGCGGCCGCTTCGTCGTCTCATGCTTGTCATGGGCCAGTGAACGCGCAGGCCGCGCTGCTCATGGCACGCGAGCTGCTGTGCTACCGCCCCATTGGCGACCTCTACGAGGACTGGCTGGACCACATCACCGAGCTTGCCAGCGCCGCCGGAGAGTCTCGTGCACCATCTTGCTCGCTGCCTCAGCCTCCACCTGCCGCGGGTGACATGGCTCATGGAAGACCTTTGCCACCTCCCAGGTAGGACACCATCTTCGAGCCAAGGTGCGAGGCTCCATGGTGTGACCCACCGCCCAAGGCACCGGCGCACGACGAGAAAAGCTGCCAGGTGGGGCAGTGGCCACAAGGAGAGGCGCGTGCGCTCCCAGCACCACCACATCAAGACCGCGCGCCGCCTGCGGTGATGGCGTGCAGGCGCCAAGATCAGGTTCCAACTCCACGGCGGGCTCCCATGACCATAGCTGGATGCCGTGCGTTCACCCCGGAGCTGCCCAGCGTCGTCTGGCCAGGGAAGTTCAAGATCGACCTGTCTCCATGCTATGACGACACCCCCGACGCTGCTGAGTTCCTGCAGCTCTACGAGCTGAGCATTGATGTGGCCAACAGCGATGAGAAGGTTATGGTGAACTGGTTTCCCATGGCCCTCAAAGACGGCGCGCTCTCGCGGCTCCTGAACCTCCCCGCGGGATCGATCTCCTCCTGGGACGAGATGCGAGAGCGTTTCGTCGCCAACTTCCAGAGCACTCGCGACCGCCTGCCAGGTGCGATAACCTGTGGTGCATCAAGCAGCAGCCAGGAGAAACCATGCAGAAGTACACCGAGCGCTTGAACAATGTTCACCTCAAGATCCCCAAGGTGTCAGACGAGGCCATCATCTCGGCATTCATTGATGGTGTCCGTGACATCAATATGAAAGAGGAGCTTTCCATACACGAGGACCTGTGCACGGCCCTGAATATGTTCAACATGGCAACCAAGTGTGTGAGAGCTGAGGAGGGACGCCTCTTCCTCCTCGAGCTCCCTGAGGTTGACCCAAAAGACAAGAAGACCAAGGTCAAGGACACGAAGCGCAAGGGGCCAGTCGTACTCGCGGCCGAGCCAGAAATGAAGCGAGGCTGCAACCACCCGGAGTCATCCAAGGGTAGTTGCCCGTTCTACGTCTTCCACGACGTGCACAGCCACAACACCAACGACTGTCAAGAGCTCAGGGCCATCCGCGATGGGTGCTTCAGTCGTCGCCCAGAGCGTAACGATCGAAGCTACGGCTGCGGAGGAAGCTGAAGCAGAGGACGTTGGGATGGTCGCCACCCTCACCAGGAATGGCACGACCAGCCTTGTGAGGACCGCTGGCAGGGCTAGCCTCGTGAGCGTGCCTGGAGAGATCAGCCTCGTGAGGACCGTCCTCAGGGCAATGCTAGCCTTCCCCCGCTGCCACCACCACCAAGAAGGAATGACGATCATTACCAGGAGGAGCGGGATGGGGGCTTCCAAGAGCCTCGTGCCATCGCTTGCATCCTAGGCGGCGCTCAAGCCCCATCCTCTCATCTCATCTTCAAGCAGTTCGCGTGTGAGGTGAAAGTGGCCCTCCCCAAGGTCGAGGCAACTCGTCCACTCAGGTGGTTCAAGTACACCATCACCTTCAGCTCTTCCGACAAGCTCAAGTGTGCGGCAACTGCCGGTGCCCTTCCAATGCTCTGCTCGCCTACCATCAACAATGTTCTCGTCACCAAGACTCTCATCCATGGTAGTGCGGGGCTCAATGTCCTCTCCATCGACACGTTTGACCGACTCCAGGTGCCCTACGACTAGTTGTAGCCTACCAAGCCCTTCTCAGGAGTGAACGATGGCTCCACCACCCCGATAGGGCAGATCCGCCTCCCTGTCACCTTCGGCACCTGGGACAACTAGCGCACTGAGGTCATCGACTTCGACATCGCCCACATCCGCCTCCCGTACAACGCCGATGCGGTGTGCTCCCTTGAGTGCGCCTACCAGGCTGCGGCGATCGAGGACCTGGACAACGAGGGCGCTGTCTACCCTCCTGAGGCTGTCCCCAAGAAGAAGAAGAAAGAAGAAGCAGCTGCTCCGCCAAGGACCTCAGGAGGGAGGGGCGCTCGGTGGTGCTGCCTCAAGCTCTACGCCCACTGATGGGGCGCCTTCCCCTCTCCCTAGGAAGGCGCGCCCGGCGCCCCTCTCAGGCTGGGCTTGGGGCTCTCCTCTAGAGGGCCTCCGATCTGACCAGCGTTACAAGGGAGGTCTTCGGGCACCATGTGGAGGCATGCTTCAACGCGCGCTTCCACGAGGAAAGGACAGGGCGCGAGGCGCCAGGCGCTCAGGAGTTCATGACCAAGGCAACCGAGGAGCTTCAAGAGGAAAGAGCTATGTGGGGCGACCGTCGCCTGCCACCCGGCGTGGCTCCATGCCCCATCAAGGACAGCAAGCTACGCGCCTACGTCAACATCCCTGTGCTCAACAGGGTCGCGTCTCGGGAGCTCTTCTGGTCATCCCGTGTTGCCCGATGCGAGGGGCCGCCCCAAAGCTTTGTCTGCATGCCTTTCTGCTTGTTGAATAGGGCTGCCGTGCATTAGTGCCACATGCAGGGCGTCATGGTAGCTCATGAGGCCAGGCACCAAGCGATACTGACGGAGATGGCGATGGCTCCTGGCGAGCCCCCCGGGCCTCCAGAGCATCCCGAGGATCAGGACCCTGGTGGCTCATCAGGAGCGACTTCTACAACATATGTCTTCGGCTACTCCAACATCTCTTCAACAACGGTGCCAGGTGACATCTTTTGGTTTGTCCAGTTGGGGGCGCCCCTCGGGCTGCTTTATCCCCAAGCCACATGGGTCCGTCCCTGTGGCATGTACCCTTCTTGCATTTATCAGAACTGGCTTTAGCTTCAATCATTAGTTGCTTTATGATTATCACCTGCTTGCCTGGTGCTCTATCGCCCTTCATGGCCTCCCCGCGTTGCTGACCCGCCTCGCACTCATCCCGCAACGGAGGCTACACATGCTGGCACGACGCCTGTGCTCGGGTCCGTCCCTGCAGCACTGACAAATCTGAGAGATCGAGCTCTGGCTCGTGACCTGCCCCGCACACGTCACCTCACTGGGTCCTCAGTGCCATCATCTTCTTACGGAATGATCAGCGGCAGGACGACAAGTGTGGTAATGTGTCATGTTCTCCTCCTTGGACTAACCTGCAAGAACCTCCGGAGCCTAACTACAGGCAGGCCCGCCAGCCACCCCTTTTCGGGCAATTCTCTTGCACGTTAAAGGGGGAGCTCCCGAGCATCGCACCTCAGGAGCTCCTACTGGCTCTCGAGCCCTCACCACCTGGCCCTGACCACGGCAGCGCAACCTGGCAAACTAGTGGCGGCTGAGCCTCACTCGAGGGCTAGCACTGGGGACATAGAGCACTTAGATGGGCGAGGAAAGGGGGAGGCCGGCGTGAGCCCTACCTAGAAGCGTCACAACAAAGGCACGATCAGGCACTCCACAAGAAAGCCGTCGCAGGCTCACTGAGATAAGTCACCCTCGCATATCGGCAAGAACTCCACTACCCGATCCCTCAACTCTCGCAACCTCGCTCTTGCAATGACGCTTTCGTTTTCGGCCTTCAGGGAGCTGCTTGCACGCCAAAGGGGACCTCTTGACCATCGCACCTCAGGAGCTCTCACAGGACCTCGGGCTGCTCACCTCCTGGCCTTGACCACGACATCGCGACCTGGCATACCGACAACGGCTGAAGCCTGCCCGGGGACTAGGTCCTGTTGATGTCGCTTGAAGCTACGTTGGAATTTCCCCAGAGGAAGGGATGATGCAGCACAGCGGCGGTAGGTATTTCCCTCAGATATGAAACCAAGGTTACCGAACCAGTAGGAGAACAGAGCAACACAACGTAAATAGCCCCTGCACACAGATAACAAATCCTCGCAATCCGACGTGTTAAAGGGGTTGTCAATCCCTTTCGGGTAACTGTGCCAGAAATTGGTGCGTGACGGGTAAAAGGTTGCCATAGATTGGATAAATAGATCACAAATAAAATGAAGTGCAGCAATGTATTTTTGTACTTTTGGATTAATAGATCTGAAAATAAAAGAAAATAAAAGTAGATCGCAAAGGAAAATAATATGAGAAGAGACCCGGGGGCCGTAGGTTTCACTAGTGGCTTCTCTCCAGAAAAATAGCAAAGCGGTGGTGAACAAATTACTATTGGGCAATTGATAGAACTTCAAATACTCATGACGATATCCGTGCAATCATCATTACATTGGCATCATGTCCAAGATTAGTAGACCGACTCCTGCCTGCATCTACTACTATTACTCCACACATCGACCGCTATCTAGCATGCATCTAGTGTATTAAGTTCATGGAGAAATGGATTAATGCAATAAGAACGATGACATGATGTAGACAAGATCTATCTATGTAGATATAGACCCCATAATTTTATCCTTAGTAGCAATGATACATACGTGTCGGTTCCGTTTCTGTCACTGGGATCAAGCACCGTAAGATCGAACCCACTACAAAGCACCTATTCCCATTGCAAGATAAATAGATCAAGTTTGCCAAACAAAACCCAGATATCGAAGAAGAAGTTCGAGGCTATAAGAGATCAAAGAAACTCAAATACTTTCATGGATATAAAAACATAGATCTGATCATAAACTCAAAGTTCATCGATCCCAACAAACACACCGCAAAAAGAGTTACATCATATGGATCTCCAAGAGACCATTGTATTGAGGATCAAGAGAGAGAAATGAAGCCATCTAGCTACTAACTACGGACCCGAAGGTCCACAAAGAACTACTCATGCGGAGAGGCACCAATGGAGGTGGTGAACCCCATCCGTGATGGTGTCTAGATTGGATCTGGTGGTTCTGGACTCTGTGGCAGCTGGATCAATATTTTGCTAAATCCACTAGAGTTTTGGGAATATTAGGGTATTTATAGAGAAAAGACGTGGTCCGGGGGCACCCGAGGTGGGCAAAAACCACCAGGGCACGCCTGGTCCTCCTGGCACGCCCTGGTGGGTTGTTCCTCCCTCGGGGCACCCCCCAGGCGCAGCCATGGCCCTTTGTGTTCCTTCTAGCCCGTAAAAATTCTCCGTAAAGTTTCATGGCATTTGGACTCCATTTGATATTGATTTTCTGTGATGTAAAAAATATGGAAAAAACAACAACTGGCACTTGGCACTATGTCAATAGGTTAGTACCAAAAAGTGATATAAAATGACTATAGAATGATTATAAAACATCCAAGATTGATAATATAACAACATGGAACAATAAAAAATTATAGATACATTGGAGACATATCAGCATCCCCAAGCTTAAGTCCTACTCATCCTCGAGTAGGGAAGTGATAAACACAGAATTTTTGATGTGGAATGCTGCCTAACATGTCATATCATATTTCTTTCTTTATAGCATGGACATTTGGACTTTTATATTGTTCAAATCAATAGTCTAGTTTTGACGTGATAATTTAAATACTAAATCATATCAACAAAATATCAACCCTAAAATAAGCTATCCCTAACCCATCATGCTCTACCATTGATCCATTCATGAAACACACTCGCATATTAGCTATGTCCAACACTCAAGTACGATCATATTGCCTCCTAGTTGGTGCTTTTGTAAGAGGAGATGGAGACTCAAATTAAAAATAAAAATTGCATAAAGTAAAATATAGGCCCTTCGCAGAGGGAGGTAGGGATTTGTAGAGGTGCCAGAGTTCAAAGCGAAAAAAACTTAGAGATAAAAACATTTCGGGAGGTATATCCATCCAACCAACAAAAATGACTTAGATGTCCCAATATATTCCATGCTTAAATATATCATAGGCGGTTCCCAAACAGAAAATAAAGTTTTATGCTTTTTCCACCATACTTCACTTTCCATGGCTAAACGTATCCACGGTTGCCCTCCATACCAACACTTTCCAAGGAATTAATTATTTGACAACATAAAGTAAATTCATTTTTTCATTTTGGGACTGGGCATTGCCTTACTCTCATGCAATGACAAGTGAATAAACACTCATCGTGAGAACAACACATCTAGCATGGAAAATATTGGCCTTCCCTCACCTCTCCGTGAGCAAAACGAACACACAAAAGAGAAGTTTATTTTCAAAATTAGACATGGTACATGCAAATTTGCTTAGAATGGTAAAAGAATACCTCATATAGGTAGATATAGTGGACCCATGTGGCAAAACTAGTTTAAAGGATTTTGGATGCACAAGTAGAGATCATACTTAGTGCAAAATGAAGGCTAGCAAAAGATTGAGAAGCGCCTAACCAAGAAATGGATAATATCATAAGCAAGCATTAAGCATAATTAACACCGAATAATGCACCACAAGTAGGATATAATTTCATTGCATGACTATTGTGAAAGTGCTAATTATCGACTAGAGGGGGGTGAATAGGCGATTTTTATGAAAGTCTTCAAAACATGGATGTTTCGAAGACAAACGATAGAAACAAACCTATTACCATGCAGTGGAAGGTAGACTACACTAAGCAAGCCATAGTCAATATTCAATGAGATGAAAGCACAAAGACTAATAGCAGCTAGGCACTATAGATCAGGATGGAAGATAGTACGAAGCCAAACAGAACAAGCAGTCACACAGTGAAGACAAATAGATAGTGCAAACAGGCAATGACTTCACAAGGACCAATCTGCAAATAAAGAGATGGGAAGAATGGAACCAGTGACTCGTTGAAGACAATGATTTCTTGGACCAGTTCCAGTTGCTGTGACAACTGTACGTCTGGTCAGGGAGGCTGAGATTCAACTCAGAAGACCGCGTCTTCACCTTATTCCCCTTGAGCTAAGGACACCCAGTCCTCACCCAATCACTCTCCTTAGTCTTCAAGGTAGACTTCCAAACCTTCACAGACTTCATTCACCGGCGATCCCCAATGACTCTTGGATGCTCAGAACGCGGCGCCTAACCGGCTGGAGTATTCATACTCCTCAAGTGTAATAAGTCTTCATATCACACAGACAGGAAGACTTCAGTGATGCCTAACACTCTTTGGCTCCGGGAGTTTAGGGCTTTGTCCTCGCAAGGAATTCTCTCTCAAAGGCCTCGAGGTGGGTTGCTCTCAAACGACAAAAGCTGTACACTAAGTCTGAGCAGCCAACCGTTTATGGTTGTAGGGGGGGGCTATTTATAGCCACTAGGCAACCCGACCTGATTTTTCCGAAATGACCCTGGGTCACTAAGCAACTGACACGTGTTCCAACGGTCAGATTTCAAACACGCACAGCAACTTTACTTGGGCTACAAGCAAAGCTGACTTATCCAGCTCTGGATAAGATTTGCTCTCATTGTCTTCGCTTGAAGACATAGGATTTTGGTTAAGCATCACTTCAGTCATTCTGACAGGTTCACTTGGACCCCACTTAACAGTATGGTGGTTCCTATGACTCAACAAAAAAGAAAAAGAACGACGAAACAACTAAGTCATCGCGCTCTATAGTCTTCACGCGATGTCTTCTCTTGTCATAGTCTTCAATGTGAATGTCTTCACATACCACCTTTGACTTCAATGTCTTCATACATTTTAAGGGGTCATCTCTGGTAGGAAAACCGAATCAATGAGGGAATTCTACCTGTGTTATCCTGCAATTCTCACAAACACATTAGTCCCTCAACCAGGTTTGTCGTCAATACTCCAAAACCAACTAGGGGTGGCACTAGATGCACTTACAATCTCCCCCTTTTTGGTGATTGATGACAAACTGGTTGAAGTTTTCAACGGGGAATAAAATATGTGAAATTGTAAAGGATAGGGTATTGTCTTCATAAGTGGCAAAGGCTCCCCCCCTGAAGATGTGTGTATAAGTAATTTGCTTTTGGAATGCAAATGCACATGGCAGGTTGTACTTGAGGAGATCCTCTTCAACTTATGTTGACAATTCATCATGCAAGATTTGATATTACGAAGATAATGACATGCATAATGAAAAATGGACGTCTGCAAAATGACCTAAGTGCGGAAGTTATCATCGCACATCTGGAATTTATCATCGCATCACAGAATAGCAAATAAGTAGCAAACGACCATCGAGTTTAAGTGTTACAACTCAAAGAACCAAATGTATCAAAACGCGAGAGTTGTAAGCACTTGGCAAAAGTAGCAAAAAGTAAAGCAACCACCCATATGGACCCGCTTGAAGACTATCAACTCATATGCTTCTCCCCCTTTTGTCAGTAAGGACCAAAAAGTTTTGAAGACATAGAGTGCCTACTCGTTCCCATGAGGTGCAAGCGAGGTAGCAGGGTTGTTGTTGAGGTCTGGTGGTGCATAAGAACTTGGTGCAGTGTCGACACGCGCTGAAGTTGGATGAGGTGAAGTTGCATCATCTTGGTCATCGATTCCTCTGGCATTCACTATCGCAGATGAGGACGAATAGTCAGTGTCTTCAAGTGAGGGAGTCCGACGCAAGTGAGCATTCCTTGGAGGAGTTGAGTCAAACTTGAATCTTTCGGTGAAGCCATCGTCCTGCAGATCAGCTTCAGCACTAAGCAATGTCAAGCTCTTCCAAGACCTCCGACAGGTTTCATGAGTAACAAAGGCATTCTTGGTGGCAAGATTGCGAATGCGATTGACATCCACCAAGAGGCTTTGCATCTGACACTTAAGCCAGTTTTGATGCTTGTCCTATTTCTGGTGTAGCGCAACGAGAAGCTCTCGGTCATTGAGAACACGAGATCGCCTCCGAGGCCTTTGGGCAATGGTGCTTTCATTGGTGTCATTTTGAGCGTGAGGGGCACGTGTGTTACCAGCCAAGGGATAAACACGAGAGACTTCCTGAACTCCTTCAATGGGCTGGGTGAAGCTTTGACGATCAGCATTGTGAAGATAAATGGGATCCTTAGCAGGCTCTGGGTAAATAGCTTCAACAGACAGATCAACCTCTGGCAAGAATACAAGATGATTGCGCGCAGACGGGTGATAGTTGAAGGCAGAGTGAAGCTTGATAAGACGCATGACCCATGGAGCATAGAACTTCAACCCAAAAATGTCGGAGCCAGATGCAGCAAATTGTCTGATGAAAAAGTCTTGAGCATTGAAGATGATGCCATTGAAGATATAGAAAACCAAAGTCTTCATTACTCCTTCAAGCTTCACTGCTGATGAATCTCCTTTGATAGGCCATAGAGTTTTTCTGATGATATGATAAATTGTGTAAGGCAGATACTCTAGGTCTTCAACAAAGAATTCAGATGGGTAGTCAGCGTCGTGAGGCAAAGGCTTCATCATGGTCAAAATTTGGCTCATGTTGGGTTCTGGCTTCTGAAAAATGCTTTCCAAAGCATTATGGTGTTGTTGACAACCTGGTTCATAGTATTCACCAGGAGTGGACAGGCCTGTGAGCTCAATGATATCAAAAGCTTTGGCTTAATGATGGACATTGCCTGTCATCCACTCAAGGACCCAAGTCTTTGGATCCCTGTTGTAGCCTCGAATGTGAATAGTTGCATAGAACTGTAACAGTAGCTCTTCATTCCAGTGTTCCTTGTCTGTGACAAATTGCAGGAGTCCAGCGTCTCTGAAGCAATCTAACGCTTCTTCTAGACAGGGCAGGCTAGCTAGAGCTTCAGTGTCAAGACGCATATGGGGAAATATGCGCCCTTGATTGTATAAGACGCAGGAATAGTAGCTGCGCTGCTGATAGCTCCAGAACCGATCCGATGAAATGTGAGGTTTGGTGTAAGGGTTCTTGGCGCTTTGTAAGAAGGTGTTATGTGCCACGAAGCCATTCACATTGAAGACCCCAGGTGAAGTTGCAGTGCCTGGGAATCTTGGAAGTCTTGGATTGGGCTTTTGGACTTGAGGTCTGTGCTCGACATGATAGTCAAATTGTGGACACGCAGCAGGTGGAGGAACCAGAATGGGCCATCGGACCATAACAGGCTGACCACGATCAAATGCCAGCTCAATTGTATGAGGTCTTGGAGGGGGTACAGGAGCATTGGCATTGTCGTTGACATGGGCTTCAGGGGCCACATTGGCTTCAGGTGCTTCAGTATTGGCTTCGGGCGCTGCAGTGGCTTCAGGTGCATGCACTTCTGGAACCGCATTAGCTTCAGGCGCCACATTAGCTTCAGCCATGACAACGTCATTGGCTTCAGTGTTGATGTTGGTGGCCGCCTCAGGATTGTTAACCTCCACTTTAGGAGCTGGAGGGTCAAACATGTTCTCCTCGAGAACAACATCTTGGTGGGACGGGGGTGTAGCAACTCTTTCTACTTCAACTCTTGGTTCTTCTTCTTCATCGGCTGATGCAACCGGAATATCTTCAGCCATTTTGGCTTCAGACTCAGAGACGTTTACAGTTGGTGTGACTTGGGGCCTTGATCCTTTTGCGAAGCCTGCGGAATGCTGGCGACGCTTGTGGAGATGGAGTTGGCTGGGCCTCAAAGTCATCGTCATCTTGTGGTTGGGGAGCACTTGGGGTGTCTTGTTGTTGTGGGTGATCAGCCCATGATGCATCCTGAGCAGTTGGCGTCAGAGGATGACCAATGCTGATGAGCTCACTGTGCGTGAGCACAGGCGATAATACCAAATTGCGCTCGATCTGAGGAAGGACTTCATCATCTTCAACATTGTCGTGAGGACCAATGTCTTCAGCTATGGTGGGGTCAACAGCTGGATTGTCTTCAGCTTCAGGAGCCTCTATGGAAGCAGGCTGATGAACTATCAACTGGTGCTCTCGATGTTTGGACGCAGGACGAGCCACAGAGATTGGCTCGACATCAAGGGGCTCTGTGGGAGCATCATCAGTGGTGGCTTTGCTCTTGCATTTTCTGGCTTCGGCTTCAGCTTCCCTTGTTTTCTTGAGTTCTGAAGCCACTGTGGGGACCTTAGGCTTCGAGCCTGTTATACTGGCTGGGAAGATAATGCGAGGTTCTTCCTGCCTTGATGCTTCTGGTTCTGCCACAGCTGGCTTCTTCTTCTTCTTGGCAGCCATTCTGGGGTCGATGCCTGGTCGCCCCAAAGCCTTGCGCTTTTCAGCTTCATTGTATCATGCGCTCACGAGAACCTATGGCTTCTTCGCGTTTCTTGTGGAATGCTTCCTTGAGCTCATGCATCATGACCTTGAAGTTTTGAATGTCTTCAACATTGAGATTGGCCATGTGCTTCCTGAACTGAGCCTTTTCATAATCGATCTTATGCTTTAGCTCAACAATTTTCTGAGCTAGAGCCAGCTCAGGAGCAATGGCTCCGTGGAAGGCGACGCTGAGGCCAATAGAAAGCTAAAGATCATCAACGCTGACATTTGGGCTGTCAAACCACGCATCAATAAACTTGTTTGAGATTTCCACATCAAAGAGAGGGAGGTCATTGAAGATTTACGCCTCTTGCTTGCTCTTGATCAACTGCTCAGGAGCGTCATTGCCAAGATCGTTATCACTGGACAGATCAATGGCGTCATTTTCATTTCGCAAAATAGCAGCAGGAGTCAGTGCTTGACCAGTGGGTTGCATGGGCTTCTTCACTTTGGCAGGCTTGGAGATGCATGAAAGATCTTCAGACTACACACTGTCTTCAGGAGGTGCAGTGGCTAGAGGCTTCGCCCGTGAAACCTTTGGTGCAGGGGAAGGCTTGAAGCTTTAGGTTTCTTCAGCTTCTTTGGCTTCGGTGATGCAGGCGCTTCATCAGAATCAGCGTCGTCTGCAGGTTGAGCCACGACTGTCCCTTGAACCTTTATGTGAGTGATGAGACCTTCTAAGTTATAGAAGGGCCCAACCAGATTGGGTTCAGCTTCGCGTGTGCCGTCAGCACGAGGAGCAGAGGGGCCTGGATTAAAGTCTAATCCCCGCGACTTCTTGTTTTCTTTGGCTGAGTTCTTGGCAAACTGGAAGTTGCGCTTGAATAGATTGTCGTCACGGCACCACACTAATGAAGATGGGTCTGCATCTATAGGCTGTGGTCCACGGACCATGCAAGGATAGAAGCCTTGTTCAATGGCTTTAGCTCTGGACCTGGGTTGAAGGTTTTTGTACAAGATGTCTCCCCAGGGTCGCTTGATGGCATTCTTCTCAGCATATTCCTGGGTCACGAACCTGTACTTGTACCATTGTTCTGCCCAATATCTTCTAATCCATTGGATTCTGGTTTTCCACTGATTGTAGTCCTCCTCGGGATCTCTCTTGGACAACTCATAGAAGTCAGGAGGCAAATCTCTTGAGGTGTTTCCACGGTGCTGTCTGCCACCCTTCCTTGCAGACTTCTCTGTTGCCATGAAGTTTAGACTAAAAGGCTTCAACACTATCAAAGTTTTCCATCTACTGGTCAGACAAGAACTGGCTTCAAGAGAATTTATATGATGCTGTAAGAACTCTGCAAATGAATGCCGACTATGAGAACTAAGGGATTCTCCCACGGACATGTACCTGTGACAGCATTAAAGGTGCGAGGGAAGGGGAAGAGGTCATATGCATTCTCAGAAGATTTTGAAGATAAATCAATTTAGAAGACATTGACCTCATAGTGCAAAGACATTCTCTAATATGTAGAGAGTTGGTTCCAGATTTGTACGAATCCACGAATAAGTACAAGTGAGGAATCTAACTACTTTGTGAAGCATAAGTGAATATACTAGGGCATGCTATGAGATGCAGAATGAGATAGATCCAACTTGTGGCAATAGAAACCACTTGTGGTTGAAAAGGATGAATCTATTGGATCAAAAGGACTGTAAAAAGAGGTTTTATTTACCACACGAGGAACTGCTAGACGGAGTGGGAGAGGAGGCTGAGCAGTTCGATCTTTCGTGCCCTAACTTGGCGATGGAGGACACCTACGGCGACGGCGGAGAAGACTATGTCCGCGGCCGGCGTGAGGACGGCGTCGGTGAGGTCGCGGCAGCTAAGCGCTTCGTCGCCGGCGTCGTCGAGTGCTAGCGGTGGCGCTAGGGTTTGTGCAAGAGTGGAAGAAGAGATAATGACTGGGGTGAGGCGTGTATTTATAGAGACAGGGAAGGCACAACGTTATTACGCAGGTGCCCCTGGCGGTTCACATCTGAAGGACACGTGGCGATCATGCAACACATTGGAGGTTGTTCCACGTTCCCACGCACGCCTGGATTGTCGGGTGGTCGTTCCCACTTCTCCGGGTTTCAGGCAAAAAGGATTGAGCATTGAAAACAGATTAATGTTTGTCTCTGTGTCTTCTGCTGACAAGGACGAGACAGAGAAGACGTTTTGACAGTTTCAATAGAATGCATATGATTTGGATAGATAGACTTAAGACGAAAGCATAGAAAGGTTAGGGTCCGATCACATTCACTTAGTTCAAAAGATTCAATGTGAAGACATAGCTATAAGTGAATGTTGTAGAGGACAGAAACTATATCAGTATATTGAAGATAATCATGAGGCCATGTTACATTGAAGACAAACAAAATGCGAAGACTTTCCAAATGTATCGCCATGTGAAAAACACTTCTAAGGGAAGAATTTGGTGGTGGCGTTACCCACCATATAGGAAGTATTAGACCAAGACACGGCGCACAATTATCGTGGCGCTCCGAAGTGAAATTCCACGTTAATGTATTCACACTCAGAATGTAAACCTTCATTGATTGAGGACATACTTTACTTCGTGTGTTGCACATCTAAGTCATCAAAATGAATTAGTGTTAGGATGTGTGCCTGATCACAGGACATTTGAGAATTCCAAGACATTTAGCTCACACCGTAACTTGCAAAACCTTTTCTCATCCAAGGGCTTTGTGAAGATATCTACCAGTTGCTCTTCAGTGTTGACGTGTATGATATCAATATGTTCCTTCATGACATGATCTCTGAGAAAGTGATGACAAATTTCAATGTGCTTTGTCTTCGAGTGCTGAACTGGGTTATTAGCAATCTTGATGGCGCTTTCGTTGTCGCAGTAGAGTGGCCCTTGCTTTAGATGAATGCCATAGTCTTTGAGTGTTTGCTTCATCCATAGAAGCTGGGCGCATCAAGATCCAGCAGCAATGTATTCAGATTTAGCAGTGGAGAGAGATACACAGTTCTACTTCTTTGAAGACCAACATACAAGTGATAGTCCCAGAAAGTGACATGTGCCTGATGTAGACTTGCGATCCACCTTGTCACCAGCATAATCAGCATCCGAGAATCCAACTAGATCAAACTCTGAGCCCTTTGGATACCATAATCCTAGTGTTGGGGTGTGAGCCAAATATCGAAGAATTCGCTTCACAACTAAGTGATGCGATTCCATTGGTGCCGCTTGGAATCGGGCACACATGCAAACACTAAGCATGCTATCTGGCCTAGATGCACATAAATAAAGCAAAGAACCAATCATGGAGTGGTATACCTTTTGATCGAACTCTTTACCATTGTCGTCGGGACCCAAATGGTGTTTAGCTGGCATTGGTCTCATGTAACCTTTGAAGTCTTGCATTCCAAACTTCTTTAGGCAGTCTTTGAGGTATTTCTCTTGAGATATGAAGATGTTGTTGCGTTGCTGTCGTATTTGAAGACCAAGGAAGAACTTCAGTTCACCCATCATGGACATCTGATGTTGCTCTTGCATCATATATCCAAACTCATCACTGTATTTATGGTTGGTGCAGCCGAAGATAATGTCATCCACATATATTTGGCACACAAACAGTTCACCATCATATGTCTTAGTGAAGAGTGTGGGATCCAAAGAACTAGGTTTGAAGCCTTTGCTCTTCAGGAAGTCCTTGAGTGTGTCATACCAAGCACGAGGGGCTTGTTTGAGGCCATATAGTGCCTTGTTGAGCTTATAAACCATGTCAGGATGTTTTGGATCTTCAAAGCCAGGCGGTTGTGCAACATACACTTCTTCTTCAATCTTGCCATTGATAAAAGAGCTCTTTACATCCATTTGATACAGAAGAATGTTATGATGATTTGCATAGGCCAGCAGTATGCTTATAGCTTCAAGCCTAGCCACAGGAGCAAATGTTTCATTGAAGTCAATTCCTTCAACTTGAGTGTATCCTTGAGCAACGAGACGAGCTTTGTTTCTGACAACTTGACCACGCTCACCTTGCTTGTTGTGATATATCCATTTAGTGCCTATGATATTGTGCTTACGAGGATCAGGACGCTTGACCAGTTCCCATACATTATTCAGTTCAAATTATTGAAGCTCTTCTTGCATAGCTTGAATCCATTCAGGTTCCATGAAGGATTCATCAACTTTCTTGGGTTCAGATATTGAGACGAATGCGAAGTGCCCACAAAAATTTGCTAGTTGTGTTGCCCTTAAACGAGTGAGTGGACCAGGTGCATTAATGCTGTCAATTATTCTCTCAATCTGTACTTCATTTGCAACACGAGGATGAATAGGACGAAGATTTTGCTCTTGCTGATCATTGTCATCGTTAGAAGGATTGTCTTCAGGTTGATCATGTCTTCAGAGATGATGAGTTCGTCTTCAGGCTGAGCTTCAGATGGTATGATTTCTCCAGTTCCCATAAGCTTGATGGATTCACTGGATGGAACTTCATCTAGCACATTTGGCAGGTGCTCTCTTTGCGAGACGTTAGTCTCATCGAATAGCACATCCAGAGTTTCAACCACTTTATAGTGAAAGAGGTTGAAGACTCTGTAGGAGTGCGAATCTTTTCTGTATCCAAGTATAAAACCTTCATGTGCTTTCAGTGCAAATTTTGAAGTGTGATGTGGATCCTTGATCCAGCACCTGGCACCAAATACACTGAAGTAAATGACATTTGGCTTCTTACCAGTGAGGAGCTCATAGGATATTTTGTTCAGAAGCTTGTGAAGATAAACACGATTGATAATATGGCATGCAGTACCAATGGCTTCAGGCTAGAACTTTCTTGGAGTCTTGTATTCATCGAGCATCGTCCGGGCATCTCAATAAGTGTTTTGTTCTTGCATTCCACGACACCATTCTGCTGCAGCGTGTACGGAGCCGAGAACTCATGAGTGATGCCCACAATATCAAGATAAGTGTCGAGGCCAGTGTTCTTGAATTCAGTGCCATTCTCACTTCTGATGTGCTTGATCTTGACACCATAGTTGTTCATGGCTCGATTGGCGAAGCGTCTGAAGACATCCTGCACTTCAGTCTTGTAGAGGATTATATGCACCCATGTATATCTTGAATAATCATAAACAATGACGAAGCCATAGAGACAAGCAGTAGTAGTAAGAGTTGAGTAGTGAGTGGGACCGAAGAGGTCCATGTGTTGCAGTTCGAAGGGTTGAGTCGTTGTCATGATTGTCTTCGAGGGATGCTTGGCCCTCGTCATCTTTCTAGCTTCACAGGCACCACATAGGTGATCCTTCTTGAACTTGACGCCCTCGATGCCTATGACATGCTACTTCTTTGCAATAGTGTGCAAGTTCCTCATGCCAGCATGCCCTAGCCTCCGATGCCAGAGCCAGCATTCTGAAGCTTTTGCTAGAAGACATACGGCACGCTGTGGTCCTGCTGAGAAATCTACCACATACAAATCATCTTTCCGATACCCTTCAAAGACTAGAGACTTGTCAGATTCCATTAGAACAAGGCAACGATATTTTCCAAATATCACAATCATGTTTAAATCGCAAAGCATTGAGACAGACATTAAGTTGAAACCAAGGGATTCAACAAGCATCACTTTATCCATGTGTTGATCCCTTGAGATTGCAACTCTACCTAGACCCAATACCTTGCTTTTACCAGTATCAGCAAATGTGATGTGACTCTTGTCAGATGGACGTAAAGTTGAGCCCATGATAAGACTTCGCTTGCCAGTCATGTGATTAGTACACCCACTATCAACAATCCATTCTGAAGCAGCTGGTGTCATACCCTACAGTGCAGTTAGGGGGATAGGCTTCACGAAGAGAATTGTGAAGCATAAACATTTGACGAGCAAGTGGATTATGAAAGCTTAGATCGAGGTTAGGACTGATAGGGCAAGTAGCAAGCGACTCAGAAACAAAATACATAATAAGACCATTTGGGCATTTGATCTTGCGCCCTACAAGATGTTTAAGGTCCCCAGCAATAGCTTCAGACGAATTTGATTTTCGGCTGGAGACCCTTCCCTGCAAAAGAGAGTTAAGCTTTCTTAGCCACCCAGATCAAGGGTGGCTTCGAAGCAATGAGTCTAAGTGCAGCATCTAAGAACTTTGGCTTTGAAGCCCTAGAAAATAGTCTTGCAGGAGGGCAATAGTACTCATAAAAATAAGCAGAGTAGTTCTTGGTCTTATGAACATGGTGATTTGATGAAACACACTCATATTCATAGGCCTGAGTATGGTTTCCCTACAAAATATTTTGGTTAGTGCAACTCAGCTGACTCCTCTATCTGTATGAAGCCTTTGGACCATATGAAGCCTGTGGTATGGGGTTTGTCTTCTTCACTTGTGGTGTCAAGATGACATTCACAGGAAGAGTCTCCAAACACCTTTTTGGCACCCAGACTTTCTTCATAGGTGGCCCATTCCCGCAGTTGGTACCAATATAACTGGCAAACACTTCACCATTCTGATTCTTAAACGGTTTATAGTTTGCATCAAAGGATTCATCAATAACAATGGGATTAGCACAAGTGAAGCTAGATAGGGTGGATGGATCCACTGAAGGTTCCTTTGCAGCAACCCATGTGGTTTTGGGGTACTGCTCAGGTTTCCAGTAAGAGCCATCAACATTCATTTTCCTTTCGAACCCAACACCCTCTTTCCTAGGGTTTCGGTTCAGGATCTGCCTTTTGAGGACATCACATAGTGTCTGATGTCCTTTGAGACTTTTGTACAACCCTATTTCAAGCAATGTCTTCAACCTAGCATTTTCATCAGCAATAGCAGTGGCATCCTCAGCAGAGGGGTTAGTCACCACATCAACAGTTGAAGATATTGCAACAGTAGCAGCAGTAGAACATCCAGCAACAGAAGTAGCATTGTCACGCTCAATGCATTTAAGACATGGTGGTTCAAATCCATCCTGAGCAGAACTGATCTGTTTGGCGCGAAGTGACTCGTTTTCCTTTTGAAGATCTTCATGAGCCGCTCTCAATTTCTCAAGATCTTGCTTCCTTTGAAGATAATCATAGGAAAGCTTTTCATGACGTGTTGAGAGCATTTCTTGACGACTTTCAAGTTCCTTATACTTAACGTGAATATTTTTTATGTCTTCAATTAAGGACTGAGATCGAGTCATTTCAGCATCTAAAGGTCATCACTTTTGTCTAACAGTTTTTGAATATGTTCCATAGCTTTCTGTTGTTCAGTTGCAATTTTAGCAAGTGTTTTGTAGCTGGGTTTGGAACCACAATCAGAGTCATCTTCACTGGATATTTGATAGTGACGTGAGTTTACCTTGGCACCGCGTGCCATGAAGCAGTAGGTGGGAACGGAGTCGTCCTGGTCATTAGCATCGACGTCGGTGATGGAGTCATTATCTTCAATGTTGAAGATGGACTTGGCAACGTAGGCTGTAGCCAGACTTGCAATGCCAGAATCGGACTCCTCCTCAGACTCCACCTTCGCCTCCTCAGAAGCAGATTCCTCCTCTGAATCCATTTCCTTGCCAGCAAACGCACGAGCCTTGCCAGATGAGCTCTTCTTGTGTGATGAAGACTTTGATGAAGACTTGGAAGAAGACTTTGAGTATTTCTTCTTCTTCTTGTCGTCAGAATCATATTCCTTGCTCTTCTTCTTCTTGTTCTCATTGTCCCACTACGGACACTCAGAGATGTAGTGGCCAGGTTTCTTGCACTTGTGGCATGTTCTGTTCTTGTAGTCATGAGCAGAAACTTCATCATTCCTTGAGCTAGATCGTGAGGAATTTCTGAAGCCTTTCTTCTTGGTGAATTTGAGGAACTTCTTCACAATCATAGCAAGCTCCTTTCCAATGTCTTCAAGATCATCAGAACTACAATCAGATTCTTCTTCATATGAGGAAATAGCTTTTGCCTTCAAAGCACGAGTTCGCCCATAGTTGGGACCGTAGATGTCTCTTTTCTCAGAAAGCTGAAACTCATGTGTGTTGAGCCTTTCTAGTATGTCAGACGAATCGAGTGTCTTGAAGTCAGGGCGTTCTTGAATCATCAGGGCTAGGGTGTCAAACGAGCTGTCAAGTGATCTCAGGAGTGTCTTGACGACTTCATGCTTGGTGATCTCAGTAGCGCCGAGGGCTTGAAGCTCATTTGTGATGTCAGTGAGTCGATCAAACGTGAGCTGAACATTCTCATTGTCGTTGCTCTTGAAGCGGTTGAAGAGGTTGCGAAGGACACTGACTCTTTGATCTCTCTAGGTTGATACGCCTTCGTTGACCTTGGAAAGCCAGTCCCGGACTAGCTTAGATGTTTCTAGAGCACTCACACGGCCATACTGCCCTTTGGTCAGATGACCACAGATGATGTTCTTGGCAGTGCAGTCCAGTTGAACGAACTTCTTGACATCAGCAGCAGTGACACCTTCACCAGCCTTAGGGACGCCATTCTTGACGACATACCAGAGGTCGACATCAATGGCTTCAAGATGCATGCACATCTTATTCTTCCAGTAGGGATATTCAGTTCCATCAAAGACTGGGCACGCATCGGAGACTTTGATTATCCCTGCAGTCGACATAGCTAAAACTCCAGGTGGTTAAACCGAATCACACAGAACAAGGGGGTACCTTGCTCTGATACCAATTGAAAGTGCTAGTGATTGACTGGAGGGGGGTGAATAGGCGATTTTTATGAAAGTCTTCAAAACATGGAAGTTTCGAAGACAAACGATAGAAACAAACCTATTACCATGCAGCGGAAGGTATACTACACTAAGCAAGCCATAGTCAAGTATTCAATGACATGAAAGCACAAAGACTAATAGCAGCTAGGCAGTATAGATCAAGATGGAAGATAGTACAAAGCCAAACATAACAAGCAGTCACACAGTGAAGACAAATAGATAATGCAAACAGGCAATGACTTCACAAGGACCAATCTGCAAATAAAGAGATGGGAAGAATGGAACCAGTGACTCGTTGAAGACAATGATTTGTTGGACCAGTTCCAGTTGCTGTGACAACTGAAGACCGCGTCTTCACCTTATTCCCCTTGAGCTATGGACACCCAGTCCTTGCCCAATCACTCTGGTTAGTCTTCAAGGTAGACTTCCAAACCTTCACAGACTTCGTTCACCGGCGATCCCCAAATGACTCTTGGATGCTTAGAACGCGACGCCTAACCGGCTGGAGGATTCATAGTCCTCAAGTGTAATAAGTCTTCAGATCACACAGACAGGAAGACTTCAGTGATGCCTAACACTCTTTGGCTCCAGGAGTTTAGGGCTTTGTCCTCGCAAGGAATTCTCTCTCAAAGGCCTCGAGGTGGGTTGCTCTCAAACGACAAAAGCTGTACACTAAGTCTGAGCAGCCAACCATTTATGGTTGTAGGGGGTGGGCTATTTATAGCCACTAGGCAACCCAACCTGATTTGTCCGAAATGACCCTCGGTCACTAAGGAACTGACACATGTTCCAACGGTCAGATTTCAAACACACACGACAACTTTACTTGGGCTACAAGCAAAGCTGACTTATCCAGCTCTGGATAAGATTTGCTCTCATTGTCTTCGCTCGAAGACATAGGATTTTGGTTAAGCATCACTTCAGTCATTCTGACTGGTTCACTTGGACCCCACTTAACAGTATGGTGGTTCCTATGACTCAACAAAGAAGAAAAAGAATGACGAAACATCTAAGTCTTCGCGCTCCATAGTCTTCACGCGATGTCTTCTCTTGTCATAGTATTCAATGTGAATGTCTTCACATACCACCTTTGACTTCAATGTCTTCATACATTTTTAGGGGTCATCTCTGGTAGGAAAACCGAATCAATGAGGGATTTCTACCTGTGTTATCCTACAATTCTCACAAACACATTAGTCCCTCAACCAGGTTTGTCGTCAATACTCCAAAACCAACTAGGGGTGGCACTAGATGCACTTACATATTGTCTTTTGTGCTTGCATAGGGAATCACAAACCTTAACACCAATATTCTTACTAAAGCATAATTACTCATCAACATAACTCACATATCACATCATCATACCTCAAAACTATTACTAATAGTAAGTTTATTTTGTCCAATGATCTTCATGAAAGTTCTTATTATATCCTCCTTGGATATCTATCACTTCGGGAGTAATTTTCATGTGTTGCTTTTCATAAGCTTAAACAAATATAAGTGAAGATCATGAGCATAATATTTATTTCTTTCTCTCAAATTTAACTTAAGTGAAGCAACAGAGAATTTCTTAAATTTTTTACTATCACTCAAATAAATCTAAGTGAAGAAAGAGAGAAGTTCTTCAAAAATACTAAAGCACACCGTGCTGAAAAAGATATATGTGAAGCACTAGAGCAAGTCCATAGCTCATAAAATTTTAAGTGAAGCAAAGAGAGCAATTCTAACAAGTCATGACATAATTTTGGCTCTCTCAAATAGGTGTGTCCAGCAAGGGATCAAGACTTAAAACACAAAATAAAACTAGCAAACACTCATATCATACAAGACGCTCCAAGCAAAACACATAGTATGTGACGAGTAAAAATATAGTTTCGAGTAAAATACCGATGGTCGTTAGAAGAAAGAGGGGATGCCATTCGGGGGCATCCCCAAGCTTAGTTGGTAGCTCATTTTTGGATAATGGCTTGGGGTGCCGGGGCATCCCCAAGCTTAGGCTCTTCTACTCCTTATTCCTTCATCCATCTTAAGATAACCCAAAACTTGAAAACTTCAGTCACACAAAACTCAACAAAACCTTCGTGAGATCCATTAGTATAAGAATAATAAATTACTACTATAAGTACTATATAAAACCAATTCATTTTTCATTCTTGTACTATATCTACTATATTCCAACTTTTCTGTGGCAAAAACTCATCAAAGAAAACCATAGAGCCATCAAAATAAGAACACAACACAAAGAAAACAGAATCTGTAAAAATAGAACAGTCTGTAGCAATCTGACAATTTTGAATACTTCTGTAACGCCAAAAATTCTGAAAAATTAGGACGACCTGAGAAATTCATATATTGATCTACTGCAAGTGGAATGGGTATTTTAATGCTCTCTGTTAAAAAATGATAATTACTTTCGTGACCGCAAAAGTTTCTGTTTTTTCAGCAAGATCAAACAACTATCACCCAAGAAGATCCTAAGGGCTTTTAATTGGCACAAAAACTAATTAAAACATAAAAAACACAATCATAACAGTAGCATAATTTTGCTAAAACTAAAAAACAGGAAGCAAAAAGCAAAAATAAATTTTATTCATTGGGTTGCCTCCCAACAAGCATAGTTTTACGCCCTTACCTAGGCATAAAGCAAGGATCTAAGTTTTGTCATCTTTGGTTCGAGATCCATAAGATGCCCTCATGATTGATTCATATGGTGGCCTAATTCTCGTTCTAGGAAAGTGTTCCATACCCTTCCTCAAAGGCAATTGGAATTAATATTGCCTTGTTTCATATCAATCATGGCACCGATAGTGTGTAAAAATGGTCTACCAAGAACAATTGGACAAGATGGATTGCAATCAATATCAAGAACAATAAAATCTATGGGCACATGATTCCTATTTGCCAGAATATGAACATCATTAATTATTCCCATAGGCTTTTTAATAGTGGAATCTACCAAGTGCAAATTAAAAGAATAGGATTCAAGATCAGTAAGACCAAGCACATCACATAAATATTTCGGAATTGTAGAAACACTAGCACCCAAGTCAGAGAAAGCAAAACACTCATAATTTTTAATCTTGACTTTGATAGTAGGTTCCCCTTCATCATGTAATTCTTCATAGCATCAACAATATGTTTAGTAAAAGCTTTATTTTGTTCATAAGCATGGGGTGAATTTATCATGGATTGCAACAAAGAAATACAATCAATCAAAGAGCAACTATCATAATTAAAGTCTTTGTAATCCAAAAGAGTGGGCACATCACTAGCTAAAGTTTTGACCTCTTCAAACCCACTTTTATCAGTTTTCTCAACAAGATTTCTACCCTCCGAAATATTGGGACCCTTTCTACCTAAAGTTGACTCTTATCCTAGCCATTTTCACCAATATTAACTTTACTAAACAAGGAATCAATAGAAGAAATGCCAATCATTTTAATATCTTCATCACTTTTGCGAAAGAGATCACTAGAAAACGCTTTTTTTTAAAAATTCTCTTTTAGCTCTAAGCATAGCAGTTGTTTTCTTACTTTCATCCATAGAAACATAAAGAGCTTTAATTGATTCATCAACCTTAGACACAAAAAATTTCATCTTGAGATTTTCCTCATCATGCGCAATTCTATCAACACTTCTAGACAAATCATCAATCTTACTCAACTTTTCTTCTATGGAAGTGTTGAAAACTTTTTGTGTATTGATAAATTCTTTAATATTATTCTCAATATAAGAGGTGTTCCTATTATTATTATTATACTATTGATTTCCATAGGAATTACCATAATTATTAGAGGAATTACTAGGAAATGGCCTAGGATTAAAATTATCTCTATAAGCATTGTTGTTGAAATAATGTCGAGAGATAAAATTCACATCTATGGCATCACTATTTTGCTCAATAAAAGTAGACAAAGGAAATTCATTAAAATCAATAGGAGCACTTCTACTAACAACCAATTTCACAAGAGCATGAACTTTTTCACTCAAAGAAGAAATTTCTTCAACCGAATTAACCTTTTTACTAGTAGGAGCTCTTTCGGTATGCCATTGTGAGTAACTTGACATAATAATCAAGCAATTTGGTGGCTTCACCCAAAGTAATTTCCACAAAAGTACCACATGCGCCGGAATCTAAAAGATTATGAGAAACAAAATTTCAACCCCGCATAAAATTTTTGTATGATCATCCAAAGATTTAACCCATGAGTTGGGAAATTCCTTAGCATCATTTTCATCCTTTCCCAAGATTGTGAAACATGCTCATGTTCAGGTTGCTTGAAATTCATGTTCTATGTTCTAAGGGAAATAGTTTTTGCGGGCGGAAAATACTTAGTGATAAAAGCATCTTTGCACTTATTCCATTAATCGATACTATTGCGCGACAAAGAAGAGAACCAATTTTTTGTAGAATCTCGCAAAGAAAACGGAAATAATTTCATCTCCACCGCATCATTGTCCACATCCTTTTTCTTTTTATATGACATAATTCCACGAAGGTATTAAGATGGGATGCGGCATCCTCATTAGGAGTACCAGAAAATTGGTCTTTCATAACAAGATTCAGCAAAGCAGTATTAATACCACAAGTCTCCTCACTAGTGGCGCGAGGAGCAAGCGGAGTGCCGATAAAATCATTATTGTTGGTATTTGATAAATCACATAACTTGGTGTTCTCTTGGGTCATGATGACCACACAACAAGATTGCACTAAAAAAGATCCGGCAAGAAAACGCCGAACGGAAAAGAGGGGCGAATAAAATGGCAAATTTTTGTGAAGTGAGGGAGAGGAAAACGAGATGAAAATGGCAAATAATGTAAATTGAGAGGAGATGAGATTTGTGATTAGGATTCTAGTATATGTTGAAGGTCCTCCCCAGCAACGGCGCCCGAAATTCTTTTTTATGTCGCTTGAAGCTACGTCGGTATTTCCCCAAAGAGGAAGGGATGATGCAGCATAGCGGCGGTAGGTATTTCCCTTAGATATGAAACCAAGGTTATAGAACAAGTAGGAGAACCAAGCAACACAACGTAAACAGCCGCTGCACACAGATAACAAATCCTCGCAACCCGACGTGTTAAAGGGGTTGTCAATCCCTTTCGGGTACCGTTGCTAGAAATTGGTGCATGACGGGTAAAAGATTGTAATAGATTGGATAAATAGATCGCAAATAAAATAAAGTGCAGCAAAGTATTTTTGTATTTTTGGATTAATAGATCTGAAAATGAAAGCAAATAAAAGTAGATCGCAAAGGCAAATAACACGAGAAAGAGAACCGGGGGCCGCAAGTTTCACTAGTGGCTTCTCTCGAGAAAAATAGCAAAGCGGTGGGTGAACAAACTACTGTTGGGCAATTGATAGAACGTCAAATACTCATGATGATATCCAGGAAATGATCATTACATAGGCAGCACGTCCAAGATTAGTAGACCGACTCCTGCCTGCATCTACAACTATTACTCCACACATCGACCCCTATCCAGCATGCATCTAATGTATTAAGTTCATGGAGAAATAGAGTAATGCAATAAGAATGAAGACATGATGTAGAAAATATCTATCTATGTAGAGATAGACCCCATCATTTTATCCTTAGTATCAATGATACATACATGTCGGTTCCCTTTCTGTCACTGGGATCAAGCACTGTAAGATCGAACCCACTACAAAGCACCTCTTTCCATTGCAAGATAAATAGATCAAGTTGGCCAAACAAAACCCAATTATCAGAGAAGAAATATGAGGCTATAAGAGATCGTGCATAAATGATATCAAAGATAATCAAATACTTTCATGGATATAAAAACATAGATCTGATCATAAACTGAAAGTTCGTCGATCCCAACAAACACACCGCAAAAAGAGTTACATCATATGGATCTCCAAGAGACCATTGTATTGTGAATCAAGACAGAGAGAGATGAAGCCATCTAGCTACTAAGTACGGACCCGAAGGTCTACAAATAACTACTCATGCATCATCGGAGAGGCACCAATGGAGGTGGTGAACCCCATCCGAGATGGTGTCTAGATTGGATCTAGTGGTTCTAGACTCTATGGCGGCTAGGTCAATATTTTTTCGACTACCCTAGGGTTTTGGGAATATTAAGTATTTATAGAGCAAAGAGGCGGTCCGGGGGGCACCCAAGGTGGGCACAACCCACCAGGGCACGCCTGGGCCTCCTGGAGCGCCCTGGTGGGTTATGCTCTCCTCGGAGCACCCCCCAGGGCAACCATGGCCCATTACGTTCCTTCTAGTCCAAAAAATCTCCATAAATTTTCGTTAAGAGCACAACCCTGGTGGCCCAGGCATACCCTGGTGGGTTGTGCCCACCTCGGGTGCCCCCCGGACTGCCTTTTTGCTCTATAAATACTTGAATATTCCCAAAACCCTAGGGTAGTCGAAAAAATATTGATCTAGCCTTCATAGAGTCTAGAACCACTAGATCCAATCTAGACACCATCTCGGATGGGGTTCACCACCTCCATTGGTGCCTCTCCGATGATGCATGTTGCTAGTTGTGTTGCCCTTGAACGAGTGAGTGGACCAGGTGCATTAATGCTGTCAATTATTCTCTCAATCTGTACTTCATTTGCAACAAGAGGATGAACAGGACAAAGATTTTGCTCTTGCTGATCATTGTCATTGTTAGAAGGATTGTCTTCAGGTTGATCAAGTGCAGAGATGATGAGTTCGTCTTCAGGCTGAGCTTCAGATGGTATGATTTCTCCAGTTCCCATAAGCTTGATGGATTCACTAGATGGAACTTCATCTAGCACATTTGGCAGGTGCTCTCTTTGCGAGCCGTTAGTCTCATCGAATAGCACATCCAAAGTTTCAACCACTTTATAGTGAAAGAGGTTGAAGACTCTGTAGGAGTGCGAATCTTTTCCGTATCCAAGCATAAAACCTTCATGTGCTTTCGGTGCAAATTTTGAAGTGTGATGTGGATCCTTGATCCAGCACCTGGCACCAAATACACTGAAGTAAATGACATTTGGCTTCTTACTAGTGAGGAGCTCATAGGATGTTTTGTTCAGAAGCTTGTGAAGATAAACATGATTGATAATATGGCATGCAGTACCAATGGCTTCAGGCCAGAACTTTCTTGGAGTCTTGTATTCATCGAGCATCGTCCGGGCATCTCAATAAGTGTTCTGTTCTTGCATTCCACGACGCCATTCTGCTGCGGCGTGTACGGAGCCGAGAACTCATGAGTGATGCCCAGAGTATCAAGATAAGTGTCGAGGCCAGTGTTCTTGAATTCAGTGCCATTGTCACTTCTGATGTGCTTGATCTTGACACCATAGTTGTTCATCGCTCGATTGGCGAAGCGTCTGAAGACATCCTGCACTCCAGTCTTGTAGAGGATTATATGCACCCATGTATATCTTGAATAATCATAAACAATGACGAAGCCATAGAGACAAGCAGTAGTAGTAAGAGTTGAGTAGTGAGTGGGACCGAAGAGGTCCATGTGTTGCAGTTCGAAGGGTTGAGTCGTTGTCATTATTGTCTTCGAGGGATGCTTGGCCCTCGTCATCTTTCTAGCTTCACAGGCACCACATAGGTGATCCTTCTTGAACTTGACGCCCTCGATGCCTATGACATGCTACTTCTTTGCAAGACTGTGCAAGTTCCTCATGCCAGCATGCCCTAGCCTCCGATGCCAGAGCCAGCATTCTGAAGCTTTTGCTAGAAGACATACGGCAAGCTGTGGTCCTGCTGAGAAATCTACCACATACAAATCATCTTTCCGATACCCTTCAAAGACTAGAGACTTGTCAGATTCCATTAGAACAAGGCAACGATATTTTCCAAATATCACAATCATGTTTAAATCGCAAAGCATTGAGACAGACATTAAGTTGAAACCAAGGGATTCAACAAGCATCACTTTATCCATGTGTTGATCCCTTGAGATTGCAACTCTACCTAGACCCAATACCTTGCTTTTACCAGTATCAGCAAATGTGATGTGACTCTTGTCAGATGGACGTAAAGTTGAGCCCATGATAAGACTTCGCTTGCCAGTCATGTGATTAGTACACCCAGTATCAACAATCCATTCTGAAGCAGCTGGTGTCATACCCTACAGTGCAGTTAGGGGGATAGGCTTCACAAAGAGAATTGTGAAGCATAAACATTTGACGAGCAAGTGGATTATGAAAGCTTAGATCGAGGTTAGGACTGATAGGGCAAGTAGTAAGCGACTCAGGAACAAAATACATAATAAGACCATTTGGGCATTTGATCTTGCGCCCTACAAGATGTTTAAGGTCCCCAGCAATGGCTTCAGACGATTTTGGTTTTCTGCTGGAGACCTTTCCCTGCAAAAGAGAGTTAAGCTTTCTTAGCCACCCAGATCAAGGGTGGCTTCGAAGCAATGAGTCTAAGTGCAGAATCTAAGAACTTTGGCTTTGGAGCCCTAGCAAATAGTCTTGCAGGCGGGCAATAGTACTCATAAGAATAAGCAGAGTAGTTCTTGGTCTTATGAACATGGCGGTTTGATGAACCGCGCTCATATTCATAGGCCTGAGTATGGTTTCCCTACAAAATATTTTGGTTAGTGCAACTCAGCTGAGTCCTCTATCTGTATGAAGCCTTTGGACCATATGAAGCCTGTGGTATGGGGTTTGTCTTCTTCACTTGTGGTGTCAAGATGACATTCACAGGAAGAGTCTCCAAACACCTTTTTGGCACCCAGACTTTCTTCATAGGTGGCCCATTCCCGCAGTTGGTACCAATATAACTGGCAAACACTTCACCATTCTGATTCTTAAACGGTTTATAGTTTGCATCAAAGGATTCATCAATAACAATGGGATTAGCACAAGTGAAGCTAGATAGGGTGGATGGATCCACTGAAGGTTCCTTTGCAGCAACCCATGTGGTTTTGGGGTACTGCTCAGGTTTCCAGTAAGAGCCATCAACACCCTCTTTCCTAGGGTTTCGGTTCAGGATCTGCCTTTTGAGGACATCACATAGTGTCTGATGTCCTTTGAGACTTTTGTACATCCCTGTTTCAAGCAATGTCTTCAACCTAGCATTCTCATCAGCAATAGCAGTGGTATCTCAGCAGAGGGGTTAGTTACCACATCAACAGTTGAAGATATTGCAACAGTAGCAGCAGTAGAACATTCAGCAACAGAAGTAGCATTGTCGCGCTCAATGCATTTAAGACATGGTGGTTCAAATCCTTCCTGAGCAGAACTGATTTGTTCGGCGCGAAGTGACTCGTTTTCCTTTTGAAGATCTTCATGAGCCGCTCTCAATTTCTCAAGATCTTGCTTCCTTTGAAGATAATCATAGGAAAGCTTTTCATGACGTGTTGAGAGCGTTTCTTGACGACTTTCAAGTTCCTTATACTTAACGTGAATATTTTTTATGTCTTCAATTAAGGACTGAGATCGAGTCATTTCAGCATCTAAAGGTCATCACTTTTGTCTAACAGTTTTTGAATATGTTCCATCTTTCTGTTGTTCAGTTGCAATTTTAGCAAGTGTTTTGTAGTTGGGTCTTGAATCACAATCAGAGTCATCTTCACTAGATGTTTGATAGTGAGTAGTGCGTGTGTTTACCTTGGCACCGCGTGCCATGAAGCAGTAGGTAGGAGCGGAGTAGTTCTTGTCATTTGCATTGGTGTCGGTGATGAAGTCATTGTCTTCAGTGTTGAAGATGGACTTGGCAACGTATGCTGTAGCCAGACTTGCAACGCCAAAATCGGACTCCTCCTCAGACTCCACCTCCACCTCCTCAGAAGCGGACTCCTCCTCTGAATCCATTTCCTTGCCAACAAACGCACGTGCCTTGCCAGATGAGCTCTTCTTGTGTGATGAAGACTTTGAGGAAGACTTGGAAGAAGACTTTGAGTATTTCTTCTTCTTCTTGTCGTCAGAGTCATATTCCTTGATCTTCTTCTTCTTTTTGTTCTCATTGTCCCACTGCGGACACTCAGAGATGAAGTGGCCAGTTTTCTTGCACTTGTGGCATGTTTTCTTCTTGTAGTCATGAGCAGAAGCTTCATCATTCCTTGAGCTTGATCGTGAAGACTTCCTGAAGCCTTTCTTCTTGGTGAATTTTTAGAACTTCTTCACAAGCATAGCAAGTTCCTTTCCAATGTCTTCAGGGTCATCAGAACTGCTGTCAGATTCTTCTTCAGATGAGGAGACAGCTTTTGCCTTCAAGGCACGAGTTCGCCCATAGTTTGGACCGTAGATATCTCTTTTCTCAAAAAGCTGAAACTCATATGTGTTGAGCCTCTCAAGTATGTCAGACGGATTGAGTGTCTTGAAATCAGGACGTTCTTGAATCATCAGGGCTAGGGTGTCAAACGAGTTGTCAAGTGATCTCAGTAGTTTCTTGAAGACTTCATGCTTGGTGATCTCAGTAGCGCCGAGGGCTTGAAGCTCATTTGTGATGTCAGTGAGTCGATCAAACATGAGCTGGACATTCTCATTGTCATTTCGCTTGAAGCGATTGAAGAGGTTGCGAAGGACACTAATTCTCTGATCTCTCTGGGTTGAGACGCCTTCGTTGACCTTGGAGAGCCAGTCCCAGACTATCTTAGATGTTTCCAAAGCACTTACACGGCCATACTGTCCTTTGGTCAGACGACCATAGATGATATTCTTGGCAGTAGAGTACAGTTGAACGAACTTCTTGACATCAGCAGCAGTGACACCTTCTCCAGCCTTGGGAACGCCGTTCTTGACGACAAACCATAGGTTGACGTCAATGGCTTCAAGATGCATGCGCATCTTATTCTTCTAGTAGGGATATTCAGTTCCATCAAAGATGGGGCATGCGGTGGAGACTTTAATTATCCCTGCAGTCGACATAGCTAAAACTCCAGGTGGTTAAACCGAATCACACAGAACAGGGGAGTACCTTGCTCTGATACCAATTGAAAGTGCGTTTTATCGACTAGAGGGGGGTGAATAGGCGATTTTTATGAATGCTTCAAAACATGGAAGTTTCGAAGACAAACGATAGAAATAAACCTATTACCATGCAGCAGAAGGTAGACAACACTAGGCAATCCATAGTCAAGTATTCAATGGAGTGAGAGCACAATGACTAATAGCAGCAATGTAGTAAGGATCAGGTAGGAAGATATTATGAAGCCAAACAGAACACGCAGTCACTCAGTGAAGACAAAAGATAGTGCAAACATACAATGACTTCACAAGGAGTAACAGTAAGTAAAGGGAAGGGAAGGATGAAACCAGTGACTCGTTGAAGACAATGATTTGTTGGACCAGTTCCAGTTGCTGTGACAACTGTACGTCT